>NC_089781.1:3659396-3679396 GCF_040412425.1 Macrobrachium rosenbergii
CATGAATTTATGATCTAACAGAATATTGTTTCCTCGTCTTTAGCTACAGGTACATGTTTACGCGTGGAGAGATGCTGTAAAGCTTTTCGTTCCTATGATATAAAAAAGTGTTGCTATTAAAGTCTAAAGTAAAGCTTTCATCCTTTAAGCGCTGATGACCTTAAGGTTTGCAGCTTTAAAGGAATGGCGTCCATCTCTGACTGTGTGTTATGTGGAGGAAATGGACGCTGTATAGATACACGTATTTCTGAATAGCCGCAGGAAATTGCACAAAAAGACCGAGCCATTAGAATTCCGCCGGGTTTCTTGAAACGAATTCAACCCAATACTCTAATGCATTGGCTTCCTCTGCTTAGCCTACTAGCAATTGTCCTAAGAGGGAAAGCATTTTGGGGAGGAAGAGGATTCTTCTTGGGGACCCCCACCTCCCATCAGTCCCCTCACCTCCCCGACCCCTTCCCTTCACTCCCCACTCCCCTTCGGCCACAAGAAGGGAGGGGGGAGGGGCAGGAAAGGATGCAGGGGAAGAAGACAGGCGAGGCGCCATGACCACCCGAGTTAAAAGGGGGAAGGAAAGAAAAGGATTGTAGCTTAGGGTGAAGAAGAGGATGCGAAGGAAAAGGAATTGGGGCAGTGATAGTAAGGAAGGTTATTTGAAAGAATGGTCTGGATTTTGATCATCTACCCTACAAGTAGATCGAAATTCGCCTCTCCATACAATGCTATAGACATTTGAATGGCGGTGTCAATCAAAATGTAATCGGCACTACAAGATGTAGTACAATGTATTTGCGAACTTGGGGTTTGAAAAAAACCTGATGGAAGCTAGAATATGGCATTCCCGTAGTCAGGTCAAGCAGGTTAAAGGAATGTGAGGACAAACACATTTATTTTTTAAGTATTCCTTGAATTTTACTCTGCTTTACATCAATTATTCTTTATTGATCATATTATTGTTTAACCTTTTTACTATTAATATTATTGTTATTTATAGGAAATTAAAGCTGTGAACAGAACTCATTTACAGTTTTCATGGAAATATATTTTCCTGAATCAGTTGTTCTGTTCAAGCAGATTTACAGTAGAGTGGTAACAAAATACTCTTACAGTCAACAAAAATTGCTGTTTTACCAACTCCGGGATGAGTTTAGAAGGTTTGGGGGGAGGGGGGAGGAAATCATGGTTTTTTTAGTACCCTATTGCTGCTATTTTTTTTTTCTATTATCATCTGTCGCCATGAGTCGAAATGATTATGTTCTCCTCTACTCAGGGAAGTGATGCCAAGTTACCCATTTCTTCCATAGCTGTTTTGATCAAATTTTCTAATATCTTTCAACACTCGAGTAAAAATTTCTATTTTCTCCCCCCGAAAAATTTTGAGAGACATTTTTCTCTTTTTGATAGCTTGAAACGCAGAGTCAAGCTTTCCGGTAGCTCTGTTTTTTATTATTTTATTATTATTATCATCAGTCGCCATCTTCTTCTTCTTTTAACGTGCTTTTTTCCCATTTTTGTATGGGGTAACGATCTTTTTGACTTTTGATTTGGCTTTGGGGTGGACCTGTGGTCTGAAATCGCACGAGTCAACGCCCTTTCTTCCCAGCCGCGAAGTTATTGCGCGGTATGGCGAGAGTTCGAGACGTGTGAGATGTTTGTTATGTTTTAGAAGGTGTTGTAGTGGCTTTGTTTTTGTGTGTGTTTTTAGTCTGTAACATCCATTTGCTTTTCAAGCAAACCTATCCGTTGATTACATATATAATCCCGGGAACGGATAGCAAAGTGTTTTTCAGCCGGCTGCGGGTTTTAGCTGTTGCTGTAACCGACTGAGCCATCGAGGCTCTTATCATCAGTCGCCATGAGTCGAAATAATTGGTATATTTTTGGTTAGTGACTTCATCACCTTGTTACACATAAAAACTTTTTCAGTTATTCAATTATTTTTTCTTGAGTACATGATTAAGCAACGCATACTGCTTTACTTAATAAGAAACTCAACCCTCTAAATATCAGCAGTTAATGTTGCTCAGTGGCAGCCGCATAAATCCAGTGTGCTAAAGGAGTTCTCGGACATTGTGTCTAACTATATTCTTGCAGCTTAGATATAATTTATTCGTTGGTTACATAGTGTTACTCATGAATGGTTGGATATTGCACCTTGATCTGCTAAAGGTAGTCAGTAGGGAGTATTAGAAAGGAAATCTGTTAAAACGATATATGTAACCATATATTTTTCTTTTTTCTTTTGAACAACAATAGTCTGTGTGCAGTGAACGCTACGTTTAAATTCGCTGTCGTCCAGCTGGGATCAGCCTCTTTCACCACTGGCCCTTGTACAAGTAAACAGAATGAGGGTACCGTAATGCCACTCGGGCTGGGACTTACCGTCTCGGCTATCTCTTATATTACTGTCATTTTTTTATGTTGTGGGGACAATGGTATTGTTGATAATGCAGATGAATTATAGTTAACTGTAGGGTTACTTTCCCCTTAGAAAAAAAAAACTAGAAAGTAAGTAACATATAGTGAATTAGAATGGTAGTTAGAAGCAATCTTAAAAATGATAAATACTCCTGAATAGAGGATTGCTTTTGCACGACGGTAATTGTTATTACGTCTGCACACAATCAATAACGTCAGCTATTAATATTTCGAAAGAGAATAGAGCTTAAGCGAACGCTCAGGATGCTGATCAAATAGCTGATTAAAATAAAATAGTTACTAATTCGGTATCTGAACCTTTTGAAATCATGTGAGTAATGGCATTACAGTATACACTCATATACCTTGTGATACTAATGATATGTTTTCTCATTCGAATTTATGTGTTAAGATGATTCTGTTTACATTTACCTTATTTCACCAAAAGTGGAGCATTTCCATTTCAAGTTGATTTTTCAGCGTTCCTGTCAATTTTCAATTATAATTTATTAATGGCCCTTTCCAAAATGGAGGTTTTTACTCGTTTCTTCAAAAGTTGAGATTTTCAAGTAGTTCCATTAGAGGTCGGGTCTAGTGTTACATTAGCCTCTAAATTTATTTGCCATTATTTGCATGATACAGGGACAAGTTTTCCCTACTCTTTCCTAAAAGCGTAGCTGACTTTCTATCTATGTTTATGCTGACATTACACTCATTTCGACGAAAACAGAAATATATTCTCCTCCACTCATGTAATTGATGTCAAATTACCCATTTGTTCCATAGTTGTTTTGATCAAATTTTCTAATGTCCCGCAAAACTAGTCAGGTTTTCTATTTTCTTCCCCCAAAATTTTTTAGACACATCTATCTTTTCCTACTGATAACTTGAAAAGCAGAGTCAGGCTTTCCGGTATCCTTGTCAAGTATGGTGCCAAATTTACTACTTGACCTGTCAAATGTTGTTTTCCTTTGGATTTGCCGCCAGTGTGAAGTCTTTCTATTGTAAAGAGTGGTAGTAATAGCAATTAATGTATAATACAATGAATAACATGGGATTACGTTTACAAACCAATCAATTACAACACGTTACAAGTAAAAGAGAAAATAGATAAAATTAAGATATGAACATCAAAAATAGGTTTCCTTCAGAGCCTGATAAGTTTTCTGAGTGTTAATGACTGATAACGGATTCATGAGACATTCGATTTTATAAAACTAAAATCCACTAAAAAAGGAGGGGGTTGGGGGGATTCCGCCTCCAGTAAGAGATATCGTATTGTACAGGGAATGTAGTACAGAAATGTGATTGCAAATTTGAGTAGTATTTTTTCACTAATGTCAAAAATACTTTGCAAATGAAGTTTATTCAACAGGAAATATAATAAAAATGGGCGTTTGCATGGCTGTCGTCAGGTTTCCTTTATAAAAGACTAGCAAGCGATGCAGGCGAAATTCAAAATTGTTTGAAAGTGAGGATGAATGCAAGCTCATATTTATCATTTTATTGGTTTTTTATAACTCGTCGAATATTCCAAAATGTGTTGTAAAAAGAGGAAAGTAAAACGAAGCAATAGGAATTTGGTTTGATAGTTTAGTGACATAATGCCCCGATGTTTTCAATGTTTCCCTTGTATCAGATTCATGTTACATTGTTTTGTTGGATTTGAAATCTCTCTCTCTCTCTCTCTCTCTCTCTCTCTCTCTCTCTCTCTCTCTCTCTCTCTCTCCATTGAGCAATATTATATAATATTTACAGATTTTGCGGATATATTCATGAAAACATGACACGTAGATTGTGCTCAGTAAATTGCTAGGGGTTCAAACGGTGTCGAAAACCTTTGAGGTCAAACGTTGACATTTTTATAAGGGGTAAAATATGCACAAAGGAATGCCTTAAATATGACTTTTGATAAACATTCCCAATTTACATAGAATCATTTTTATTATCATTTTGCTTTATATTCTGATATTTGACAAATATTGGTAATAAAAGTTATAATAATGGAACATTGCAATACCTGTTTCCTTATCGACGAATTGACTTGCAGTTTCTTTATTCTTGTTATGTCCTAATACTTTAAATGCGCAATATCTATATAGTTCTCCTCCGGCGGCATTGTAGTCTCATTGTAGTCTTATAACATTTCGAAGTCAGGGAAGACTTTGAAGTCCCTTTGGATAACCTAGGGACACTGTATCCGCCTGGCCGGATTGTTACATTACTTGAATTAGAAATAGAAAATGCAGAACAGACCATCACTTACGAGATGAATTCATTTAAATGTGTGTGTGAATCTCGAAGCTGAATTTAAAAGCCTCAGTGTTACTGCCAGATCTCTTTTTTTTTTGAGGAGAGGGAAGGTGGGTGGATCATGCCTCATATAACAGCAATGACTTTACAATATCTGTATCCTTTAGCCTTGTGGCTTTGATCATTATCCTTGTAGCTTTGATAATAAGACATTGAGTAATTGGCTATGCCCTGAAATTACTGAATCTGTGTCTATTAAAAGTTTATATTTCCCTCAAGTGACTTACCTCATAAAATTAAATTTCCCACATTTCCTGAGGGGCTTGCATATCATTTTTCTGACCATTATTCATGGCAAGGCTTACTGCTCCTGCTCTCTCCTTGACAGACGTGCTCCTAAGTGTTTCTTTTATCATTGTCTTGAAAGTTTATTTCAAACTTTGACTCACTCCTCTTACCTTGTTCTCGAGAGCTGCTGGACTATGTGAGGTTGCCTCTCCAAAATCTCCAAAGATCACAATATGATTCAAGTCTCTCTCTCTCTCTCTCTCTCTCTCTCTCTCTCTCTCTCTCTCTCTCTCTCTCATTAATTGTGGGGTACTATACCGCTGAGGTAAATATTTCTTGGTTCTCAAGAATTCTTTCCATAACTGTTCATATTTTTGAAGCTCCAGCCTTAGGCACTTTTCTTCAGTTACAGCATATATCTTCAATAAGAGCATTTGCTCAATTTTCATCTTTGGGTAAGTTACTCCTTTATTTGGTGATTGCTGTGGCAAGGGCATATTTTATTCTAAAATCATCGGGTAAGCAAATGACTTTACAAGAGCAAGCGCAACAGTTTAGTCTATTTGTGGAGTGATAAAACTTCATCGATTGGGGGATAAATACAAAACCTAAAGCAGTGTATTTTTGTTGTCACTGAGACTAATGCCTAGAAACCATAAAAGAAACAGACTGAAAGAAAGAGGCGAAAGGAGAATGAAGAAGCAGGAAAAATAAAGATAGACAAATCGTTGTTGGGAACATCATCATCATGATCATCACCGTCTTCATCACCATCACCACCGGAGCCTTGGCGAGAAGCGTAAGGATGCAACTTCAATGTTTCATTACAGACCTTCACAAACGCAGTCGGATTTTTTCCACGTCATCAAACAAGTCACCATTTGCGTTAAGCGCCTTAGAATGTGGGAATTTACATTTGACATCAAGAGAAATATTGCCTAAAAGAGAGCGGCTGGCAGGCGATCAAGGACTTAACCCCCGGGCGTCGGCGACCTATGACAATGGGTCTTGTGGCGGGAGGCGGGAGAGGCGGTCGGGAAGCCTTCCCTCGGTCCACGGCATAAGTTTCTCAAGTGATGTCATCCGCTCTCCCAGATCAGCATGAAAAAGTAAAGATTGGTTTATTTGCGGCCTTTTAATGGCTTTATGATAATGGCCTTGACAGGAAAGCGCCGGAGGGAAATCAAAATTTGTGAAAGGAAATGGATTTAATTCGTGCGGATTTCACGGCTACCCACAACCTCAGCCGATGTGTGCTAATGGCACTTAGTAAAAACCCCCTTCCCTCTCCCCTCCCTCCTCATCCTCCTCCTCCTCCTCCTTCCACCTCAACCGCCTCTCTCCCTACGCCCCGTCTTTCTCAGGCTTTTAAGTTATATTCTCCCTTTTGTAACGGGCTCCACCCCCGTTTCTATTCTTTCAGCCTTCCTTCTGCTTTCAAAGTAATCTTAATCCTGCTTTCCGGCATTGCATTCACTGTGCTTTAACTTAATCCGACGAATTACCCCATTTCCTTCCATTAAAGCTACGTATCCAGCGTGAGTATTTCTATGATTCGCGTTATTTTTCTTTCCTTTCCTTTGGTTGTAAGACAAAGTGGGAATAAAACGGATTTATTCAATGATGGACGAGTGGTAGTAGTAGTAGTAGTAGTACCATTGGCATTAGTAGTAATAAGAAACGGGTGATAAACGTTCTTAGCGAGATCTGATTTTATTGTTCTTGGTGTTTTTGACAGTTATATGGCGTTACATTTTTAGATTATTTCACAAAACTGTTAGCCCAGTTATCAAGGTACTTGGTATTCAGAGGGTCATAATTTCATTGTTACACATTCATGCTTGCACAATCCATTATCAACCCAAAGGTACAGAAGGCACAAAGATGTTGGTGCGTGAAATGGTAAAAGAGTGATATTCTGCTAAGTATCAAGTTTTTGGCATCACACACGCACACACACATGTATATATATATATATATATATATATATATATATATATATATATATATATATATATATATATATATATATATATATATGTGTATATATATATATATATATATATATATATATATATATATATATACATGCACATATTTATCTTTAAATAAATAGACAGGTAGCTCTCCCCCCCAAAAAAAAAGACAGCGATCACCGCCACATTCACACTTAAAACTCCCTCTGCAGAAAACTTCCACAACACTAGTCTTCATATACCGTCAAAACCACGCTCATCAACAGTTGTGCTACACTCATCTCTATCTTGCAAGCACTCACTCGCATTTTGGTTGTTGAGGGTTCCCCTGTTTATGCCTCAATCATTCCATCTATCCGTAAGTTCTTAGGACTTCATATTCTTCTCCACTGCATTCGAATTTCATACTCTCTTCAGCAATGTATCATAATTCATTCTTTCCACATGACCAAACCATCTCAAAAGACTCTGATCGATCCTTTCACTTGTTCTTTGTTACGTATCTTCCCCTTACAATTTATCTTCAACTCAAGACAGAGGAGTTCATAGTAGAGGGTTGTGAGTCTCTTTGGGAAGTAAATGCCTCTTAAATGAGGGATGAACCTATCTTGTGAGGCCAACGGCAACCAGTGTCAGGTCACCTTACTTTCTCAAGGCAGCTGATGTTTTGGTAAGAGGTATGACCTGTTTGCCGTAGGAAGTGCCATTGGTTTGGGGTTCAGTTATAATTACTCCTTGGCAGAAGAGTGAATAATGAAGGACTGTGAATTCCCTGGGGAGGCAATGTCACCTTAATGACAGATGAGCCTGTTCATCCTGGAGGATGTCTGTAAAAGAACAATATTCTCACTGCTTTATACGGCATGAAAGTGCCGCCCATAACCTGTATTTATCTGCAGAAACAAAGACACACACCTAATATATATATATATATATATATATATATATATATATATATATATATATATATATATATATATATATATATATATATATATTTATATATATATATGCTGTATATATACACACACATATAAGCAAAGCAGTGAGAATATTGTTCTTTTACAGACATCCTACAGGAAAGAAGAGGCTCATCTGTCATTAAGGTGACATTGCCTCCCCAGGGAATCCACAGTCCTTCATTCTCGCTATAATGTGGTTGGGATTCCACAATAAGCTGTAGGTCCCGTTGCTAAGTAACCAATTGGTTCTTAGCCACGTAAAATAAGTCTAATCCTTCGGGCCAGCCCTCTCTAGGAGAGCTGTTAAACAGCTCAGTGGTCTGGTAAAACTAAAGTATACTTTTTTTCCTTCATTATTCACTCTTCTGCCATGGAGTACATTATAACTGAACCCCAAACCAACGGCACTTCCTACAGTAAACAGGTCATACCTCATACTACCAAAACAGCAGCTGTCCAGAGAAAGTAAAGTGACCTGACACTGGTTGTCGTTGGCCTCACAGGGTAGGTCCATCCCTCATTTAAGAGGCATTTACTTCCCAGAGAGACTCAAAACCCTCTACTACGAACTCCTCTGTCTTGAGTTGAAGATAAATTGTAAGGGGAAGATATGTAACAAAGAGCAAGTGAAGGGATTCTGTAGTATTCACGGGTATATTATAGAATTTTCTTTCTGCTTATTTAAATGGGAAAATGTTAGTAACACCAAGAGGAGCACTGGCACACATCTGAAATAATGTATCCATTTGTAATGATTTTAAATACTTAGTGTTTATATTGTTCATTCGTGTTGTTACATGCTTTTACTAAAGCGTCGGCATGTTTTACACGTTCACTGAAGCCCATAATTATCGAGTATTTTTCCTGAGTTTATCGTCGTGCGATGCTTTGAGTCTCTTGAGTTTCTATTATCTTTATAAAAACAACGCCAAAAGAACAATGCCATGTATAATTATGTCAGTGAAAGTTTATGGGTTGCAAATAGTTTTTACCTTCAAACTAGATATAATGTTGTACATTGGGTTTTAATAGCGAATACGGTTGCAATATTGCAGCATATTGCAACTGTGCTTCAACAGGACAAATTTGGTTGTCAGGTGACAGTTTGTTAGTGTGACCGTCAATTGCTCAGGCCACGCGCAAAACACGCACACACAGACACACACATACACACATACACCAGTAATTGAAGAAGTGAATAAATAGATAATAAATGAATGATATTAATGTGTCGCTTCAAAATGGTGGGTTAAACAAAGCAAAAGTTTAGATTCTTGCGTTTTCGTCGAAACGGTAACAATAACTGAAGATTTTACCCATGGATTTTTATTTTGTGCAGAGAACATTTCTAACTGATGTGGTTGAATTTTCATATTTGTTTAGTTTGTAGTTTCTTTTGAATATTAGATTATTGAAAGTCAGTCACACACTCCACACATACAATATACAATAATAATAATGTACGTAGTGAACGCTTTTAAGGTAACAAAAAATAGCAAACGGGTCTGCCTCGCACTTTTCCACTTTTCTTCGCTTCCTATCCACTCCTTTTAAAGTAAAGTCCCTCTTTTCCTCAAGGTGGAACTAGTGGAAGGTCAATTTAACGTATTTAGTATCAATTTCTGTTAAATTCCTTACATATTCACAGTAGGGTATAATTTCCCCAGCGTCTTCCATGTCTGTACAGTTACATGTTATTCTAATAAATAAGCAAGGCATGTGGCGTGTTACCTGTTCTAACACGGTATCTGTGCTGTCGAAACCTAATAAAGAGGCTTTTACCTTTTTGCCATATTCAGTATGTTTCAATATTCATACGATACGAAATTAAATAGAGAAGAGATGCCGGCCAGGTTGCTCATATTGATGTCAGATACACGAAAATTGCCATATTTAAATGTACCGACAGCAAAAATAACCTCGTATGAACATCGCCAAATCACAGAGTTTTTAAATTACTCTTCACCTACGGAAAGCTGATCATTCAATTCTCTGTGCATTTGTAAATTGTTAATTTTGTGGTGCCTCTGTGGCAACCTACATTACTGAAGCCTTCTGATTTGTTGCCTGCGAATACCTGCTCTTTCGCATGCTCTTTGCTCTTTGTCCCATTGATTACTATTATTTCTCTTATTATTGTTGCTATTACTATTCACTATGTCAGTATTCGTATGTAGCTAGCAAATAATGTCTGTTTTCTAAGCTCCCACAGAGCAAATTGCCCACATGTGCGTGCAAAGTGGAAGGAGAATTATTAACTCCACTTGTTACGATTTGTCGGTATTTAGGATTAACCTCAGAGTAGGTTATTAGTGCACTTTTTTTTTTTTGTTCAGCAGAATTGTATAAGTAATCTTTACCTGAAACTTCGGATCCTTTTACTGACTGAAAACAATTACAGACTTTTCAATAACCTGGACTTTGGTAAAGTAAACACTAATACCCAATTATTCCTGGCCTCTTGTCTATGATTTATTGCACACTTGTTGTCTAGATATTCAAACAGTAATTCTGACTCCACTTATGTGACGTCAAAGCCCAGCAAAATGCATTATGACTACTTAGATATGGCACATGCATTATGACTGCTTAGAAATGAGACATGGATTCATTATATATAACGCTCAAACATTAATTTACCGCTAACAAGAATCCTTGTAATGTATAGTTTCTGTTGGGTGCAGTCTTACTTTCATCAATAATAATAATAATAATAATAATAATAATAATAATAATAATAATAATAATAATAATAATAATGTCAGGAAAGTGAATTTTAAGAAACCGCGTCTGTAATTGTAAATATCCTGGTGACAATAATAATTATAATAAACTTCATTAAACGGGATGGCCTTCTGGATGCCGTTGAGTTTATATTGCAGTTTCTCAGTCTCTCGAATGAACTTCTTTGTAGCAGCAGGTAAATTATATAACAGCTGTCCAAAGTTCGTTTATTCCTTGACGTTTCGGCAGTTCTCTCTTTCATTTACTAAAATGTGAATGAGACCAAGGGTACAGTTATGCTGTACTTATATCTGTAAGCGGGTTTCCAGAAATTTTATGAGGTTTTTTGATTGGCTGTTAAAACCAGCAGGAAGGGAAAGGGAACTCCTGTTGGCTGGGAGTGGAATGACTCACCCGGGAGAGTCTGGCTGACCGACAAAAGTGCTGATTGGCTGGCGCCAGGTCCTGGGACTTCTGATTGTAGGGCATGCTGCCTGAAGTAGTGGGCGGCTGAAAGGTTATCCCAGGGCTACTCCCTGCTGTCCTCCATTGGAGGATGGCAAGGGCCTCCTTATATCAGAAGGGTCAATGGTTGTTGTCCCTGCCCAGGATTTTTGTGCTCCTTACAGTTAAGTATATCTTAGTTTAACCAGACCACTGAGCTGATTAACAGCTCCCCTAGGGCTGGCCTGAAGGATTAGATTTATTTTACCTGGCTAAGAACCAACTGGCTACCTAGCAACGGGACCTACAGCTTATTGTGGGATCCGAACCACATTATGACGAGAAATGAATTTCTATCACCAGAAATAAATTCCTCTAATTCTTCATTAGCCGGTGGGAGAGTCGAACGCTGGGCCAACAGCGTGCCAGGCGACAGCCCTATCCACCCCTCCAACGAAGAACTGCTCCTTACAATCAGTTGTAGATTGGGGCACTACCATGTTCCCTTGTAGTGCTGGTAGACCGCCCCTTTTTGCAGGTGAATGGCGATCCTCTTGGAGAGGCAAGACGTAATTTTACCAATGCTCTCCTCTTCATGGGATCATCACCAGTGGCAGAACAGTTCCTTATGAGGTACTGGACAATCTTATGACCCTTATAGTAGATTGTAAGGTCGATATTTTTGTTTGTGAGACAGTCCTGAAGAACATCATCGACACCTATGTAAAACCCACCAAATCAGACAAAGAAATCTACTTTATTATATACTACAAGGATTGGAAGACTGCCCACTACCTCATAAGGAACAACCCTGTGGCTAGTGATGATCCCATTGAGTGGAGAGGAGTGGTTTACCGAATATCAGACCCTGAGAATGGATACTGCCACTCGTCCCTTGGCATGATATCACTACATGAGGGAACACGGCAGTGCTTCCCAGCGCCAGCAGGTCACAAGGAGCACAAAAATCCTGGACAGTGGTAACAACCATTGACCTCTGATATAAGGAGGCCCTTGCCATCTTTCGATGGAAACCATAACTGGACTGATCCAGAAGATCCTTCTCCCAACCGCCATCAGGAGAACAGCAAGGCATGCTTCTGGGATAACCCTTCAGCCGCCCACTACTTCAGGCAGCACACCCTATGATCAAGTCTCCCAGGACCTGGTGCCAGCCAATCAGTGCCTTTGTCAATCAGCCAGACTCACCTAGATGAGTCATTTCACTCTCAGCCAATGGAGGAGCTCCCCCCGCACCCCCCACAAACTTTTGACAGCCAATCAAAAATTGCCTAAAATTTCTGTAAACCTGCTTGCTGGTAAAACATCTCTAAGCCAGAGGGATTATTCTTGATTATGGCTTGTTAGGTATGAGGAGTGACAGAAGACCTCACAAACTTTTCTGACTCTGAACATGTTTCAAGTCAAAGTTATACCAATAAACATGCCCATTTAGAAGCTGACTCCTTTACTTTTACACCACACCACCCACGAGGAAGTTCTCTCACTCTGGACGGAAACATCCACTCTCCAAAGATCGTCAGTGGAAGATCCTATGCCATCATGCCCTCCTGGACCGTTGGATGGACGCCAGTTAGAAAGCCAAAGAAGGCCAAGGGAGGGATACTGAACAAGCAGGAAGAAGCCCTCCCATCGCAAACCCTTCTTCTGCACCCAGTCTCTCGTCACACCTCCCAAAATATCGAGTGACTGTTAAAAGAGAGATGACTGCTTATGCAGTGATAGCAGAATTGGAAACCAACAATTCAGGGTTGAAGGTTTCAGGCAAACCATACCGGAATTGTGACATGATTGTGATCCTGAAAATGCCAGATACTGCCGAATTTCTCCGAGAGCACACTGATTTCCAGCTGCTGAATCTGTTTGAGCAGGTTAGGAAAGCGGTTATTTGCAAGTACCAAACTTCCCTGCCCTTAGATCCAATTCTGCAGCTGCAGAATGTCTTGGGAGCCCAGAGATGAATCGGAAAGTCTGGAAACCCTACAAGGAAGGTCATTGCTGTCTTTAAAGGAGACATACCAACCCAGGTTTCCCATAGTGTATGGGGATCTTTTCCCTCTGAGGCCTTCACACCCGAGCACCTGAGATGCGTTTAAGTGCCAGAGATTTGGCCAACACAGTAAATGCTGCATAGCAAAGGAAAGGTGTGGAATGTACAGCAAACCACACCCAACGAAGCAATGCCTCGATGCCTACAAGATGGGAGCAGCAGTGGGAAGCAAGTGCCCAACTGTTTCCTTCTCCACCATGCTTGGAACAAGTGCTGCAGTGCCAGACACGACAATGTCAAAGATAAAGGGCACAGCTTTATCTCCACGACCATCCAGGAAGTGTTAACCGAGAAAGTGCCACACAGGCAGCAACAGTTACAATTGAGGACCTCATATGTCTTTTCAAGAAAATAATAGGAAAGCCTATCCAAAGAGGAGACAGTGCTGGAGTGCATCCAAACCCACCTCATCCGGAATTCCCGTCCTACAGAAGCTGCTGTTTATTTAGAATAAGTCTGTTCCCTTCTAGTCTTACGCCTGATCTTCGTTTGTCCCTGAGTAAACGAAAGCCTTGGTGTATCCTCCTTAGATTTTAATCCGATCTCTATATCTGCAATTTTTTCCAGGTTCTCTAAAACTAAACCAGGACTTTCTACTGTTAAACTCTTCCCCCTAATCATGGGTATTGCAAGGTTTAAATGGGTTTATAACCCTGCCTATCCTTTTCTCCCCTTTCAATATAATCAACTTTTTGCCTCTTTCTAGATAACATTTTCTGTCACTGGCTGCTCATGAAGCAAGAGCCTGTGCCGGCATACTGCTAGCTTAATCTAAAACAACAATAACAACCCCTGGCTTCATCCGCCTTTTAGTAAATGGTAGATAGTATTACCGAAATGTCAAGGAATGAATGATCTTGTAAAGGCTATTATATAATTCACCTGCTGCTACAAAGAAACTATTTCAAGAGACAGAAACTGTAATATAAACGCAACGGCATCCAGGCGGCCATTTTGTTTAATGAGTTTGTCTGAAAAGGAGTCTAATTCCGAAATATTAATAATTATAATACATAAGATAACGTTGTTTAAAAAATGCGCGTCTTAACTTTCATACATTACATATGCATCTAAAAAATCAGGTAAAGTGTATAATTTAAAACTTTTACAATGAAAATGCATTCATAACAGTTAGCAGTAAACAATTGCTATTACAAATGTATGGGTTATGGGTTACTTGAAAGAAGCCATATTTTCCAGAGCTCAGTTCCCTGTGTAAGGTATAACGCCATCAGCTTTTCCCTGATAAATATTAGAATGAATTAACTAAACTGAAGAAAAGCTAAAACATTTGAATTTTATCAATATCCATATACACCTTATATTGTAATTAACATATGACACAGAATTCTGCATCACGCAGTAATCATATTTTCTTTTTGAATGCCTGATATTTCATCTTAGAACATTTTTATGAAACAAAGAAAATTGTCACGAACAGCAGTGATTATACGTCTCTCTCTCTCTCTCTCTCTCTCTCTCTCTCTCTCTCTCTCTCTCTCTCTCTCTCTCTCTGATGTTCGCTTATTCTAATCAGTAATTTTACAAAGTAAGTGATGTCTGCTTTCCCTGAATTATTCACTAATTCCAGCATGAATGCCTAAATGTCATTGATGTATTTGTGGTTCCTTTCAATCGTCTACAGTGTTTAGTGACATTTACACCAAGTAACGCAATTTTTGTCATTAGTTTTGTGGAGAGTATTGCTCGAATTTCTTACTAGAAGTAAAGCTTTACGAAGTGGACACCGATTTGAATGAGCTTGAGAAATTGCTCTTTCCCATCTCTTTCAATTTCTCCTTATATACTGTAAATGTGGGCAAGTACGCATTCGCATTTGTTTAGGAAAGCACTGCTATAGCAGCAAGTTATAAGACTGAAATATGAAAAGGAAATACGTGCAACTCGCGTACGCGCGCACATACACACTCACTCACACACACATATATATATATATATAGATAGACAGATAGATAGATAGACAGATATTAGAATTATAGTACCACACGAAATACTGTAACTACAAAGAAAAATCAGTCGAAAAGTAATATAGCTTAAGAAATTGCTGTAGTCATATACTATTTTGTTTCATTCTGATTGCTAAGTTTCAAGAAAATGATTGTTCCATGATTGACAGTTAGATCGATTCATTGATTATTAGATCTATTTACTTCTATAAAACTGTTGTCGCAACCGTGATCGACACTGACGCCTGCTATGCGAAAGTTGCTGCGATTTGATACATTTATATGAGAGATTCTTCTGTTTTATGAATGTTTAAAAAAATCCTGAAAATCCACCCGTAGTCAATATACTCTGTCTCAAAATCATTAACTCATTACTTAACGAGTGTTAGGGAGAAACGAGGTAAATATGAAAATGAATTAGTTGAGTACATGTTGCAACTAGACGAAGAAAAGAAAGCCATAAAAGAAATTGTTTTTGTCAGCACGACTCCTGTTCATAATAAATTCATATTAGGAAAAAAAAAAAAAGATATCTGCGTGAAGACGTTTGAAGTGTATGTGCAGGTGCATGTTGACCGGGTCTCAATAACGTGAAGCGGACGTCAAAGCACTTTGTTTCTGGTCGCAACTTGGGGATTTATTCCCAGACCGGAAAAATATACATGAACCTAGTGACTTATTACGGGAATATCATAGCTTTTGGGGAGACGGAGAGCGAGGTGCACAAATTTCCAAAACCCTTTGGATGGTTTCAAATATATTCGAACCCCCTTTCCATTCTGATGCACGGGCAAGTTTTAATTACACTGGGCCAATCAACAGGACACAAACGTTTGGTGGTGGTGGTGGTGGAGGTGGAGGAAATGGGGTTGGGGGAGGGGTCCGGGCTGTAGGAGAGACGGAGAGCGAAATAAAGGAATTCAATTAGAGAAATCAGATATCCAGCGAGCAGTTTCATCATACAACTATGCAGCGGTATCGAGTAGTTCAATACACAATGGCTGCCAGTTGATCAAGAAACGGTTAAACGATTTGGAGAACGAGTTTGGCTTCCAGAACCTTTCATTCCGGGCGGATTCCCAGCGCACGGCTTTTCCAACCTTGTGTGAGCGAGACCATGTGGAAGTGAGCGAAACGCTCAGGTTCTTGGAGAATTAACTGTGAGCTTGCCACTTAGCTTAATGCAATCAGCGTGTATACACACAGGATCAAATTACATCAACCAGGCACAAAGGGTTCGCTCGCTGATTGGTCACTTGTTTCGAAACTTTAGTAGTAGAGTTTCTTAGCATCGTGTTCCTTTTTTCTTCGTAGGAAAAAGGGGGAGGGGGAGAAAGCGCGTGGTCTTTTCTCTATATGAGGGTAGAAGACGATATAATATAATGAAGAGGCCTTTGCCAACATAACGTCTCCTTTTAAACAAATTATGAGAGGAGGTTTCGGAGCCCTCGCTGGCGAGGTTAAACGGCCGAGGAGGACTGAAAAGCAATGGAAGGGACGAATTCATGCGAGACTCGGCCATAAGGAACAGCGGCGTTAATCAAGTAATTGCAACAACTTGTGCTCCGTCCGCCCCAGAAAATCAACGACGGGTTATTTCTCGTAATTGCATAGAGATGAATCATGCTCAAAAGAGAGAGAGAGAGAGAGAGAGAGAGAGAGAGAGAGAGAGAGAGAGAGAGAGAGAACAAAAAAGTGGATATGGAAGAGGGAATCACGCAGGCAAAAGTACCACTTGGAATCGCAACCCTTCTCTCTTCAAGAAGCCATTCCAAAATGCCTTTGTAAATGCAATTTCGAACTGTCATGTAACAAGGGAGAGAATCTTCATCTCAGCAGAGGTAATCCTTCTCCTCCTCAGCTTCCTTCCCCTATCTCCCGCTCCCCTCCTTCGTCCATGGAAGGGGATCCTTTGATACCGTTCCTTCGGCGTCTTCTCTGCATGGATTAAGTGGCGCATCCGTGATTTAAGTGGTAATGCTCACTGCTCATATTAACACAATTAGTCAGAATGGATTTTTGAATTCGGCCTTTTCGGCATTTGTTCATAATGATCCCATTTGTGTGTAATAAACTTCTGTCAGAAATGATGTAATTATTTGTTATATCATAACTGTGCTTTCTTCTTTCCGTAGATGTGCTTTTACCTCATTACATTTTCATGTTTTAACTTTATTCAGTTTTGTCTTTTTTTAAGGACTCTTCTTCTACAAGAATAACACCAAATACAACTGGTATGATTTGTCAGATTTCATATATATAATACACAGATCGCATGACTGGTAGAGTTATGAAAATTTTATTCCGCCAGTTCCTCCATGCATCAACTGTACGTAGAATTCCTACTTCCCTTTAAGCCTGCTCCCCCTCATCATAATATCACCTTCATATTGACTTCACAAATTTCAGGGAAGTGGGTGGGACTTCAAAGAAAGGCCGCTTTCATTAATTCCCGGGAAATCCTCATTGCCCCGGTAGAAATGAACGCGCTAGAATGCTCGTTATTTAGAGTTTCGCGATAAATCGGATTCATTCCAGCGAAGTTTGATGTATAGAAAGTTAAAGTCATGTTTCCTGCCGTTGTTACTTTGCCTTGGAACTGGTGTTGCTTTTAATTCCACGCAGACGTATATGAACGTATTGATTCTGATACATGTACTTGCTTGGTAAATGAACAGGAGCATTGAGCTGTAAAATTTTAATGAAAATTAGATGCCAACTCAAAAGGCATAAGTAGGAAAAGTGCTAATGTAGACAGTTTTAAGTTTTCCATTGAAATGAAGCTAAGGAAAGGTTGATCAAGCCCACTAATTCATAGTTATCACCGTTTGATAAAAACAAAATCACTGGTTCTGATAATATTGTTTAGAAACTGGAAGACGCCAAGATTCCAATAATATTTTTTCTAGTTATGCTATTTGACTCAAATCACATTTTAGTAGTTGGAAATGAAATTTAGGGCCACATTAATATATATACTTATTATAAAAAAATCGAAAAGGCCAGTTGTTTTAAATGCCAATAGTTGACGTCGTTATTTTCGAGGTCGTTTACTCAGTACTTGCCAGTTTATACTAATAGCCTATTGCACTTTTAGTTTTCTGTAAAAAAAACTATTGAGATGGTTTTGTGTGTCCGTCCGTATTTTTCCTGTCCACCCTCAGATCTTAAAAACTACTGAGGCTAGAGGGCTACAAATTGGTATGTTGATCATCCACCATCCAGTCATCAAGCATACCAAATTGCAGCCCTCTAGCCTCAGTAGTTTTTATTTTATTCAAGGATAAATTTAGCCATGATGGTGCGTCTGCCGACGGTATATGACGGGCCACCACCGGGCAATGGCTGAGTTTCATGGGCCGCGGTTCATACGGCATTATAAGCTGTACAGAAAACTCGATTCCGCTGAATAAACTTCAGCGCATTTTTTGCTAGTTTTTAAATACTTTTGAAGGCGAAGAGTAAAAATACTGTGCCTAACCTGTTTTCCTTTCTCCTTCTGTACTACATTATTTTGTCTTTTCCCCCATTGCTACTTCGATTGATACCTTCCCTTTGGCAGTACTCATTCAATTGTGCGCAGAAATTCTTTGCCGTATTGAAAATAAAGTCGTAAAATCTCCATTGTATTACATACGGTTAATGGTAACAGACTCGTGTTACGCAATTGAGCGAATAAAAAGTGCGCAAGTTATATATTAAACATTTCAGTTTTCCTCAAGGTACCTGTCATATACGGAGACTGAAATGAAGCTTGGGCAAAATTGATTGTATTAGACATAAAGTATTGATACATTTCTTCAGTTTTATTAATTAAGCTATTCACAGCTTGAAATCCATTTCAGATATACTTTGGTAAATAGTTGTTTTCACAAGTGTTATAATTTCGTCTTACCCCCTCCCACTGTTTAAGAGGTAGATGCCGACGTAAGGGATGCGTTCCCGAGTAGCCTTGGTATTTCATCTCAGTATCCGGAATTTTCAGTTTAATTGGCTGACGTCAGTCACGGCTAGGAGCCAGGAGAACGAATTACCGTCGAATCAGTTAGAGTCATTTATCATTTATCGAGACATTTAACTGCATCAAGTGAATACGTCGAGGTAGAAACTTAATTGGAAAAGGAAGGCCACGCGATATTGCGCTAATCATCAAATGTCACCTGTCGAAGGTAATCAACGTTATACAAGGTAATGCAGTTCAAACAAACATGCGAACGGTGTTGTCTAACCAAATAAATAACGAAAGAAACCCACGAAAAATTGTATATTCAAGTTACTTTAACCCACAAATCTTTGTATTCAACCTATTGCAAGCTAGATAAAACAGTTTTCTAATCACTGCAATCCAAACAAACTCAATAATATTGAAACAACTTGAAGCCAGAACAAACATGCACAAGACACGACAAGTAGAAGCGAAAGGTTTTATTCGGTTATATGCAGTGCGAAATTAACATAATAGCTGTGTTATTCAAGCTATAACAAACATCGGCAACCATTGTTATTCCAGATTTTGAGATCTGAGTGATTTTGCTTTCAAACAAATATTCGTTGGGAATATATTCCTGTTTTAGCAAAGTAACTCACCATTCCCCTTTTCTCTCAACTCCTTAACTTCCCCACAAGCATCCAGATTCCTCCTTCCGTCCCTATTACCATCCCATCTCCACCCACCCCTCCTCCCCAACCCCACCCCTGGTCTACACCCACCCCTCTGCTACTCCCGGCAACCAGCACCTCTTACCGGCACTCAACAGCTTTCTGTTTCTTTCTTTTTTATTTCCTTTCAGAAAAATTTATGCCACTTTTCTTTACCTTTCATCTAGGTGCCCGTTCGCTTATTTTTTTTTATTTTTTCTCGTGGAGGTCGAATTAAATAGTGTATATTTTACAAGAT
>NC_089781.1:3681896-3716896 GCF_040412425.1 Macrobrachium rosenbergii
TATTTTTCAGATCTGATTGTTTTCTGGCAATTGTTTTATGTCCTGTAGAAGGAAATGCAAATAAAGTTCCTTGGCAGAGAAAATGACAAAACTATCCCAGTGCAACATAAGTGAAGAATGAGGGTATATGCGAATGAGGCAAAATGGAATCCGTATGAATCATATCCGTCTCAAGAACTTTCAGGTGCCACAAAAGTTTGTTGCAATATTAACGGCGGCTTCCATTTGGCCGTATTGAAAAATTCACTCCGAGATACAAGGTGAACAATCGTAAACTTCGGAGCTATATAAAACTACTCTGATTAATAGTATCGGTGACGTTATTCCGGATGATAGAGTGAGTGGGAGGGGGTGTGACTGAGGGGGCAGTAGTGGAATATACGAAGGCAGAAACAAAAATGCGGGGATTGAATCAGGTAAGATAACAAACAACCGGGTAGAACAAGCAGAGCCATAGAAGCTTTAGAACTGAAGCAAGAGAAATAGCAAAAAGAAGTGAAGAAGTTGGAAATTTTTTTCTTATAGTAAAATCAATGCTAGAGTGAGCAGAATATGTTGATTCTTGAACTTAAGAGATCGACTCAGTGTCTCAGGACTTTTCAAGTCCCTGAGGTTATCAAATGGCTGGTAAGTAGAGTACCCGTGGTATAAAATCGGGCAGCTCACGAGGGTAAACATGATGCACACGAACATGAATATTTTTAAAACATGTTCATTTGAAGTAAATATCTTTTTTTTATGATGTTACTTTCTAAGTTTTAAGACTAAACAGTAAATAAATTTGGGTGTAAAATTATTGAACACAAGATCATCGCTGAAAGTTATGAAGTCCAGTAATAGAATATGTGAAAGTTTTTTGTTTTTGTTTTTAGAAGTATTAGCTTTTACCAAGTTTTGTCTTTGTCAGTCTACTATTTCATTCAGATATTCGAACAAGTTGCTGACATTATTTGAGAAGAATCAGAAAGAACATCAGTACAAGACTTGGAAAACAAAATAGAGTGTGGAAAAGCAGGATTACCTGTACGAGTGAGTGTTAAGAATGGTCTTAAAGAAAGTAAGTAATTGAAACAAAGAAAGGGGCTGATGAGGCCTTGCCAGCGAAAACAAAAGCGGAGCGATCAAAAGTTGAAAGGCTATTGTTTAAAGCCATGCGCAAGGAGTTTGGCCTAATCAGAGTTACTACAAAGATTTTGTCATATCAAGTGCAGTACCGTTGATTCCTTGAGGATTTTGAGACTTGTCAATTGTTTGTATTACTAGATCCCCCTGAAGGATTTGTATTTTAGCACGTGAGAATTAGAGCAAGGCTGAGTCAAAGAAGTTGGACATTTATGTAAGAAGAGACCAAAAGGGAAACGAATGAAAAGCTAGGAAGTAGTGCAACTGGAAACTAAGGAACGATGCAAAGAATTTTAAGTGTACTATTAAAGGCACACTGTAAGCGGTAGTCTCTTTTTTTTTGGAGAATTTGTCTAGGCAGAAGCGAGGCTTGTTAGGAAAGCGTACTGTCACTCATATTTTAAAGGCCAAGTTATTATTATTATTATTATTATTATTATTATTATTATTATTATTATTATTATTATTATTATTATTTTTCAGCAGAGAAACCTATTCATATGGAACAAAAGCCCACAGGGGCCATTGACTTGAAATTCAAGCTTCCAAAGAATATAGTGTTCATTAGGAAGAAGCAAGAGGATGTAAAGAGAAATACAGAAAGAAGAGATATCACTTATTAAAAAAGAAAAAATAAATTAATAAATAGATAAAAATTTATTAAAATGCAAGAAGAATAGTATTAGGGTAGTAATGCATTGCATTTTCGCTTGAACTTCCGAAGTTCCAACTGCACGACATCCTCTGGGAGGCTGTTCCACAGTCCAACGGTGTGAGGAATAAAGGACCTCTGGAACTGAGGAATTCGACAGTGAGGCACATTTACTGTATATTGGTGCTGCTGTTCAGCGAATCTGGTTGCTCTCGGCAGATAAAGGGGATCACAGATCATTTGCGATGAAAGAAGACACCACATGAAGAAAGGTTACAGTATACAGTAGCTAGGTGTGCTGGCATTTATTGTAAATGATGTTACCAGGACATGTTCCTATTAATCTTTTTATAATATTGTTACCATTTTGTTTTGCAGTAATTTTATTGCTTGTTAATCACTAGCGAAATAGCTCAGATCATAGTTACATACGAAGTAGTAGCTGTGAGCTCTGTTTTGCAGCATTGTAAACTTACAGCCTTGGAGCTTCCAATAACAAAGATCTGCCATTCCTTTCAGCGAACAGTTTCCTTGCTGGCGCCGATTCCGGGGGAGGAAGACCAAATTTGCTCCCATTTCTTCGATGTCCACCAAAATGTAGCGGCGCGGAATATCGTGTCCAAATAACCCATATTAGTTGAAAACTCGAGGTGGCAGAATTTTTGCGGAGGGCTGAAAGCTATCAGGAGAGCTCTCTCTCTCTCTCTCTCTCTCTCTCTCTCTCTCTCTCTCTCTCTCTCTCTCTCTCTCAGTAACGGCTACATCCAGAGAAGAAATGTCACGGGGGTTTTATTTAGAGCGTTGTCCGAACAGAATTCGGAGAGCCCAGTAGTGTCCCTTTGGCTAAGTTACGCGGGCGTATCAAATGGCCATAAAACGGCACTTTTATTGCTCGTTCATTTAACGTTCCCAACGAAATAAAGCCACGGGTAACTTCCAGATGAACGTAATCCATTTACATAAGCGTTCGTGCAACTCCCAAAAGTTTTTGTTTTGTTTTGTGCCTCTCTTTTTATTTATCTTTATTTTTACCTTTATCCCCGGATAAAAAATTTTACCGTTTGTTGTACTGATGTTCTTGTGGGTTGGAGAGAAGTTTGGTAAATGGTCTATTGTCCATTTAAAGGAGGTAGTGTGCCATTTTGACATGACTTTACTTTTTAAATCTAAATGTCAGTTGATCCTCTCAGCCGAATTCTGGGATACAGAGTCATAGACAGTGACCTAAAAATTTCAGTAACATTTTCGCAGACACCAAAGAAGCAACGTAATTCGACATGAACAGAGGGGCCTCAGATGTGCCACTTTATTTTCAGTGATTTAAAACCAAGTGGCTTGGAGGTTAGTGATTGGCTTAACGTAAGCCGGCATTGTGCCAGAACGGGCCCTGACCTAATTTTGGTAAGATGTTAAAGGAAATAAGAGCCTAGTTTGGACTAATGGGATCATATCTGCCAATCGAGAAGAATTTGAAAGGCTGGCATTTTCATCATGAATGGAAATCCAGTTAAATCTAAACAGAACCGAATCTTTCTCGCCTTCTTGTATATTTGAATGTTTTAATTCTATTTAATTGTGAGGTTTGCTTTGGGTTTTTTCATCACCTAAAATTTTCACTCGGCTTCACATGTTTAGGTGGGAATAATACAAAGAAATTTGTAGCGCGCATGTACTCTCATATGCTACAGTGAATTTGTTTGACTAAAATTCAGACAAATAAACAAATGACGTGCGGAGAGAGGAGAGAGAGAGAGAGAGAGAGAGAGAGAGAGAGAGAGAGAGAGAGAACGTATCATGGAGCACAAAGCACCTGTCATCGAAAGGCAATTCATGTGAACAGTCCCCCTGGGAGACGAACGATCAAAAGAATAATGCCCAAAGGCTGATTAGCGTCCGAAAGAAGAATCCGAGTTAATGACGCTTTATGGAAAACTTTTCAGCGCTCCTTCGATCCGCTGCTGGAATAATCCACGTCATTCACTGACTCATAATGCTCCTACGACACTTCACTCGCGATCGCAGTCCATTAGCGCCACGTCGCGTCGTTCCGCAGTGCGCGTCGATGAAAGCATTTTCCTAAATAAACGAACAAGAAAATTGAGATTTATGACCCTTTTATTTACAAGGCGAATTATCGCATTGATTGAAATGTGTCAAGAGAATATCGTGTTTGTATTAAACGTATTTTCATATTAGGTACCTAATCGATAGGAAGATGGATTGTAAATTGACTTCTATAACGAAATTGTCGGGATAGAAATGAAAGCTGTTATTTGCTCTTTATTATTCTCTGTGATGTGACGTGTTCGAGCAGCATTTGATTAACGAGAGTAAATTTTACATTTTCTTCTACAACGCCTTCATTTCTTGATACAGGTGTTTATTACCGAATTAACTCAGTGCTGTTACGAAAAACACATAATAATTCCAATCTTTATTTTGCATTTTAGTATTGTAACTCGAATGATAAGGTAGACTGGCAAGTCAGTGATTATGGCTCGAAAGTCATATTTTTTCTCATTTATTTCGTTCATTTTTAAACATTTTTTTTATGAAGTATGTAATTATTTGAATAACCTTTTCAACATTAGATATAAAACTGATTCAACTTTAAAAATTAAAATATTCATTTATTAAACATGAAAAAATGTTATTTGTAAATCTGGATTTTATAAACTATCTTTGTAACTCCACAATTTCCTTTTCAAAAGCAAAATTATGTCCAGGTAGGTATTTGTGTTTGTAACATACCAATGAGGTGTATCGCAGTGGCAGTTTTTCTATCTACAGTCGATTTAGTTACTTTACCGTAGAGGGTAATTTCAAGATATTAATCAAATAAATGTAATGGAGTTGGAGACCATCTGGACTGTTAGACATTAGAAATATTCAAGGGGAGATACCGCTAATATTAGCCATAACAGCACGCACATACACAGAAAGAGAAAGAGAGAGAGAGAGAGAGAGAGAGAGAGAGAGAGAGAGAGAGAGAGAGAGAGAGAGACTGGGTCGTGAGACTGGACAAATTCTGAAATGAGCTAGTTAACGTCTCGTCCCACCGACCGAGTTGTTAGGCTTTGGTAAGAATAGCCCCTCAAAACTGGGTAGATCTGTACTGTCTTCATATGGTATCAGTTCGGTAGTGGTAATGCGTCGTTCTCTCTTGCGTTTGTGCGTGATTGACTTGACTAACCTGTTGCCAAAATTTGTGCAGTGTATATTTTGTGTACGTAAACGTATCTTTCAGAATTACAACCCTCCAGGTTAAAAAGTGAGAGTGGCGATTAAGGCGATACCAGTAGGTAACGTAGAACTTATTTTTCTTTATCGTGTGGGTATACCGCGTTGTTCTCCTGTTTTTCAGCCTATGTGCTATTGTCAAGTTTATTTGCTTGGAATATTCACAAACGTGGCACAGGAGACATTGGCCGGAGACATCACACGAGTTTACATACTTAATCCTTTTGAAGGTTTGGTAAATATATAATTCTAGATAGCATGTAAATATTTTATATAAATTCGTTTGTCATTTCGGCGCAGGTGTCATCTCTGATTAATGCAGAGTTACAAGTTAGCGCATAGCTGTGCTGAATGCCACCGACCAGGCCAAGGTTTTTGTTTGTTTATCTTAATTTTATCATCTTTTTTTGTAAGGTAAACTGCGATTGAGTACCACTATTGGATTTTTGGTATGAGCCTGTTATTTAGATAGCTTTTTTGTGTTTTTTTTTTCACTTATCATCCAGATTTAAAAAAAAGGACAATGCTATGATGCTTCAAGTCCTCGCAAAAACACGAATCGTACAATTTATCGAAGACTTATCTCGTGTTTTAAGAATTTTTACACTATTATCTTTTCGGGCCCCACTCTGAAACCGCTCTGTACGATCCGCAGATTTATTTATCCCATACACATTTGTGCAGGAAATCACACGGTGAACTCCGTAGGCTGTTAATTGTCAAACCCACGCAACGCAACGCTCAGCAACAAGTCTAGTATTTTCTCGAAGTCTTCATTTTTTTCGTGAAAGACTTACTATTCTGAGGCCATCTGATGTTAAGTGGGAACTTATTGTAGGTTGGGCTTAAAATTCCTAATTCGGTGCGGGTTGTGCGAATAACTGTGCATGGGGTGGGGAGGGGGGGAAAGGGGAGCTAGTTGGATGTTGGGAGTTGGTGTTGCAGAACTGAGGGTGAACCTGAAGTGTTAAAATATAATGGAAAAGAGCGACAGTTATGTACGAATCTAGGCCACCTGTTTCACATTCGCGACTATTAAACATTTGGTAATTTTAAAAATTCATGCACTCTGCAGTGCTTGGTGGTCTGTTCTGATAGAAAGCTACAAAATATAGATGTAGAATTAATTTTTACATTTTTGTTCGTTTAACTATTTTCTTGTCAAATAATATTACAAAGCATGCTGCAAATATATAAATAACTGTACAGCGAAGTTATAACTTACTGTTTTAACCTAATAAGAAACAAAACTATTATATTTTGCCAAGGAATTTTTAAAGAAAATATATATTAAGACAATATTTGTCTTTCAGTAAACAAAATTATATAAATTTTTACCAGACAGACAAAAGGGGCATTGTTCTCTAGATTTCATTATAACGCTGAATTCTCGAGATTTTTGCTATCACTCCAGTAGTTTTACGACAGTACTTTATTTTGTTTTTTTACTGATATGAAGAAACTTTTAAACAAAAAGACTGGTCCAGAAAATCTTGAGAATTCAGCGTTATAATGAAATCTAGAGAACAATGCCCCTTTTGTCTGTCTGGTAAAAATTCATATAATTTTGTTTACTGATAGGCAAATATTGTCTTAATATATATTTTCTTTAAAAATTCCTTGGCAAAATACAGTAGTTTTGTTTCTTATTAGGTTAACAGTAAGTTATAACTTCGCCGTACAGTTATTTATATATTTGCAGCTTACTTTGTAATATTCACCAGTGCAACGGTAATTCACATCTAATATTATTGTTTATCAGACCCAGAGAAACTGTCTCATCAAAAATAAGATTTAGATTTCTTGTGTTCTTCCAAAGCCATTGCTTATAGTACTTGTAGTAAATCAGATTCTTCTGCATTAAGTGTGTGTTGTTCTAACACTGCCTTCCTTGAAAGGGCATTTTGGCTGAGACGCATTTCATCGATATCAAAAGTAAGTCACCGCAATGAGCATGTGATTGAAAGTATTAGACTCTCTCTCTCTCTCTCTCTCTCTCTCTCTCTCTCTCTCTCTCTCTCTCTCTCTCTCTCTTCTGACGGTCTGTATGTTGTCGGGAGGTCACTTGAATTCTGAGTGGTTGTGGAATGCTATTTCCGTTTATTAACTTTATCAAAGGCGCAATTTCCTACGTATCACTTGCAATAAATTTATTGTCATTCGATGCTACGTAGGGTACCACGCATTTCTATCGGTGGCCACCCACAAAGAGAGAGAGAGAGAGAGAGAGAGAGAGAGAGAGAGAGAGAGAGAGAGAGAGAGACTATTCTTTTATGAGTATCTAAAACCTTTTCCTTAATTGGAAAGGAAGTAATTGCATTTCACGTTTATCTGACAGCCTTTTAATTGATTTTATCAACATAAACGTTATTACATTCTTAGTTCTTTAGTACATGCTGATATGGTTACTATGATGGGATCGGTAGCAAATTATAAATAGTATCAAGCTAATTACTTGGTTGTCGTGATATAGCCTTGGAAACCACTTTTAACTATAAAACCTTGCGTAAAATGCATAATTATGACATCAAAGTTTTTACCAGTTGTATTACAGCTGAGAAAATTGTATTACTGGTATTTTGAAAGCCTTTGATCATGGAAATTATATATTTATTTTTCATTTGTTTTCACTTTCAAGACGAGGCCTTTATTTTCATTTCAAACCTGCAGACTTTGAGATACTGGGAAGAGAAATTGGGCGCCTTTTTTTTTTTTTAAAGTCGAAGGATTTGCCGCCAGAAAAGGATCAGTATTTCTTTGCTTTATGCATAACATATAGAGGTAACAGCGCTGGTTTCTCTCGACAGTTGAATTGTAATAATGTATCTTTTATCTCGTGAGCAAGCTTGAACTGATGCAGTGAGTCTCTGCGTAAAAAGTCAATAATTTGTTAGTATTATTATTATTATTATTATTATTATTATTATTATTATTATTATTATTATTATTATTATTATTATTATAGAAACAAATCCACAGTTATGCTTGGGTACAACTATATTTAAGAGTAAAGCTAAACAGAGAGCTTTCGAGAGTCTACTATTCGTCTTATTGAAAATGGGAATAGCACAGATTCTCCAAAGCTCTCTGTTTAGCTTTGTTTTTAAATATATTTGTACCCATGCATACTATGGATTTGTTTCTATAATAATAATAATAATAATAATAATAATAATAATAATAATAATAATAATAATAATAATAATAATAATAATAATTGATAAGCATCTTTACCTGAAAATTGAAATAAGGAGGATATAGGATATGCCAGTAAAAATTGTATCCATAGTCCCAGGAACACTAGGCAGATCCCAAGAACCCTGAAAGGAATCTGGAAAAACTAGATGCCGAAATAACTCCAGGACTCACGCAGAAGAGCGTGCTATTAGAAGCAGCTCACATAGTGAGAAAAGTGTTGGACTCCTAAGGAGGCAAGATGCAATCCGGAACCCACACTATAAATACCACCAAGTCGAATAGGATGACTGAGATTTAAAAAAAATAATAATAAAAATTATTGTGTTTTTTTACGTAGAAACTCACTGCATAAGTTCAAGCTTGCTCACGAGATAAAAGATACATTATAAGATACATTATTACAATTCAACTGTCAAGAGAGAGCAGTGCGGTTACCTCTACACGTTATGTATAAAGCAAAGAAATACAGTACTGATCATTTTCTAGAGACAAATCCTTCGACCTTTCATAATTGTGGAGCTTTTCCATTTCAAGAATTATGCTACTGTGAGAATTTATTATTATTATTATTATTATTATTATTATTATTATTATTATTATTATTATTATTAAGGGTTAATCTCACTTGCTACTGCTCGGGAGTTTGTTGACAAAGCTGCGCAACCATCGGGAACTCTCGGAACCTTTCAGAGGAACCTCATGGAACGTCTTGGAACCTTTCAGAACCCATCGGAACCTCACGGAGCCTCTCGGAATTTCGTGGAATCAATTGGAATCTCGAACCCCTTTTAATCTCTTAAAACCTCAAGGAACCCCTTGTAATCTCTCGGAACCTCACAGAACTCCCTTTTAATCTTTCCGGAACCTCTAGGAATCTCTTGAACCTCACGGAACCCCTTATAATCTCTTGGAACCTTACGGAACCCCTTGTAATCTCTTGGAATCTTTCAGGAACTTCACGGAACCGATAGTAATCTCTCGGAACCTCTTGGAATCTCTCGGAACCTCTTAGAATCTCTCGGAACCTCATGAAACCTCTCAGAACATTTCGGAACCCTTGGAATATCTTTGAACCTCTTAGGATCTCTCGGAACCTCTTGAAACTCTCTACTAACCTCTTGGAATCTCTTGGAACCCCTGGAACCTCACAAAACCCCTTGTAATCTCTCGGAACTAATAAAAATCTCTCAGAACCTCTTGAAACATCCCAGAACCTCTCCGAACCTCATGGAATTTCTGGGAACCTTTTAGTATCTCTCGAAACTTCTCGGAACCTCTTAGAATTTCTCGGAACCTCTTGAAAGCTATCGGAACCTTTTGGGGTCTCCTGGAACCTCTTTGAAACCTCTCAGAACCTCATGGAATCTCTCGGGACCTATTAGAATCTCTCGGAACGTCTTGAATCTCTCGGAACCACTTGAAACCTCTCAGGACCTCTCTGAACCTCTTGGAATATCTCGGAACCTCTTAGAATCTCTTGAAACCTCTCAGAACCTCATGGAATCTCTCGGAACCTATTAGAATCTCTCGGAACGTCTTGAAACCTCTCAGAACATCTTGAATCTCTCGGAACCACTTAGAATCTCTCGGAAACTTGAAACCTCTCAGGACCTCTTAACCTCTCGGAATCTCTCGGAACCTCTTAAAATCTCTTGAAACCTCTCAGAACCTCATGGAATCTCTCGGAACCTCTTGAAACCTCTCAGAACCCCTTGAATCTCTCGGAACCACTTAGAATCTCTCGGAACCACTTGAAACCTCTCAGGACCTCTCGGAACCTCTGGAATCTCTCTGAACCTCTTAGAATCTCTTGGAGCCTCTTGTAACCTCTCAGAACCTCTTGGCATCTCTCGGAAGCTCTTGAAATCTATCGGAACCTCTTGAAACCTCTTGGAATCTCTAGGAACCTCTTAAAATCTCTCTGAACCTCTTGAAACCTCTCAGAACCCCTCGGAACCTCTTGGAATCTCTCGGCACCTCTTGGAATCTCTCTGCACCTCTTGAAATCTCTCGGAACCTATGACTGTCGTTTTTCGTTTGTACCGAAAGGGTAACTAAGTAACTAACTGAAAGCAAGACTGATGACGAAATATAAAGTGAACCTCATGGAACCCTTGTAGTCTCTCAGAACCTCTTAGAATCTCTTGGAGGCTCTTGAAACCTCTCAGAACCTCTTGGAATCTCTTGGCACCCCTCGGAACCTCACGGAACTCCTTGTAATCTGTCGGAACCTCTTGGAACTCTTGGAACCTCTAAGAATCTCTCGGAACCTCTTAGAACCCCTCGGAACCTCACGGAACCCCTTGTAATCTCTCGGAACCTCTTAGAATCTCTCGGGACCTCTTGAAACCTCACAGAACCTCTTGCAATATCTTAGAACCTATTAGAATCTCTGGAACCTCGAGAACCCATCGGAGCCTCAAGAAACCCTTTGAATTTCTCGGAATCTCTAAGAATCTCTCGGAACTCTTGAAACATCTCAGAACCGTCGCTTTGGTAGTAACTAAGTAACTAACTGAAAGCAAGACATGACGAAATATAAAATGAAAAGATTTCAACGCAAAATAGTGATAGTATTGGTAGGTATTCGATAAGTAGGTTATAGTGTTACGTTGATGATTGGCAAGAGATGACAGATGCAATATAACATTAAGTTACGTTATGGTATATACAGAACCATAAGTGGTTGTAATGGTAGTAATATACACATGACATCATACATACATACACATATATATATATATATATATATATATATATATATATATATATATATATATATATATAATATATATATAAATAAAATACTGATGCAATTTATGATGATGATAACGATGCATATAACTGCAGTGATGTCACCTATTACTACCATTACAACCACTTATGATTTTAGCTATTACTGCAATAACGTAACGTAATGTTAATAGTTATGGCATTTGTCATCTAGTTGCCCTAATCATCAACGTAACACTATAACCAACACTCATCGAATACCTATCAATACTATCGGTATTTTGCGTTGAAATCTTTTCATTTTATATTTCGTCATCATTCTTGCTTTCAGTTAGTTACTTAATTACCCTTTCTGTACAAACGAAAAACGACGGCCATAGGTTCCGAGAGGTTTCAAGAGGTGCCGAGAGATTCCAAGAGGTTCTGAGAGGTTCTGAGAGGTTTCGAGAGATTTTAAGAGGTTCCGAGAGATCCCAAGAAGTTCCGAGAGATTCAAAGAGGTTTTGAGATGTTTCAAGAGGTTCCGAGAGATTCTTAGAGATTCCGAGAAATTCCAAGGGGTTTCTTGAGGTTCCGATGGGTTCCAAGAGATTCCAAGAGGTTCTGAGAGGCTTCAAGAGGTTCCGAGAGATTCTAAGAGGTTCTAAGATATTGCAAGAGGTTCTGTGAGGTTTCAAGAGGTCCCGAGAGATTCTAAGAGGTTCAGAGAGATTACAAGGGGTTCCGTGAGGTTAGGTTCAGAGGGGTGCCAAGAGATTCCAAGAGGTTCTGAGAGGTTTCAAGAGCTTCCAAGAGCTTCCAAGAGATTCTAAGAAGTTCTGAGAGACTACAAGGGTTCCGTGAGGTTCCGAGGGCTTCCAAGAGGTTCCGAGAAGTTTCAAGAGGTTCCGAGAGATTCCAAGAGGTTCCAAGAGACTCCAAGAGGTTCTGAGAGGTTTCAAGAGGTTCAGAGAAATTACAAAGGGTTCTGTGAGGTTCCGATGGGTTCCAAGAGGTTCCCGAGAGATTCCGAGGGGTTTCGAGAGGTTCCAAGATTCTAAAAGGTTCCAAGAGGTTGCAAGAGGCTCCGTGGGGTTCCGCTGGGTTCCGAGAGGTGCCGATTGGTTCCGAGAGGTTTCACCGAGAGGTTCCGAGAGTTCCCGATGGTTACGCATCTTTGACGATGCGCGATAAGTGTCAACAAACTCCCGAGTCTTAGCAAGTGAGGTTAATAATAATAATAATAATAATAATAATAATAATAATAATAATAATAATAATAATAATAATAAAAATACTCACAGTAGCATGGTATTTGAAATGGAGAGACAAATCTAGTTATGTATGGGTGCAAAAATATTTAAAAATAAAGCTAAACAGAGAGCTTTCGAGAATCTGTACGATTCTCTGTTAAAAAAAAGGGAATCAGAGAGATTCTCGAGAATCTGTGTTTAGATTCCCTTTATTTTTAAATATTTTAATATATTTGTACCCATACATAACTGGGGATTAAATAACCATAGAAGTAGGTAATAAAGTTCCCACAGAAAGGAGAGAGGAGCAAAATAAAGCCTTTCAATCATAACATGTCAGCCTTTGGCCACAGAATCCATCCAATTAAAGCACTAATTTAAAAGTTGCATTTTCTTAATCCAAATACCACAGGTGAACTTTTGAGAGACATCCTATATGTAGACCAAAGGGATAGTTAAAGTTCTTTGCGAGTGTAATAAATTTAATATAAGACGATTGTCAACAACTGTTGGAAACTGGATCGCCCAAAAGAAGTATAGTTTTACTGTTGAAGATTTGGTCAGAAAGCACCAATTCAATATAGTGTTACAAGGACTTCAAATACCATATACCCGCTCCTTCTCCAAATGAAAAATCAGTACAAATTGCGTGACAGATAGAGATAGGTACTTTCACAGTGACCTCTGTAGCCTTATTTAATTGTCTTCTTTTCTGACGAACTGTGAAATAGACTAACGGTTTTTTTTATGTTACTCTGTAATAGCTGCAAACATCATCTGTCACAATGACTACTGTTCATGTTAGTCAGACAAGATGATTTGCATTCAACATGAGCAGTAGTCAGTGTGACAGATGATGCTTGCAGCTATTACAGAGTAACATCAAAACCCGTTAGTCTATTTCACAGTTCGTCAGAAAAAAAGACAATTAAATAAGGCTACAGAGGTCACTGTGAAAGTACCTATCTCTATCTGTCACGCAATTTGTACTGATTTCGCTTCATTTGGAGACGGAGCAGGTATATGGTATTTGAAGTCCTTGTAACACTATATTGAATTGATGCTTTCTGACCAAATCTTCAATAGTAAAACTATACTTCTTTTGGTGATCCAATTTCCAACAGTTGTTGTTAATCGTCTTATATTAAATTTATTACACACGCAAAGAACTTTAACTATCCCTTTGGCCTACATGGGATGTCTCTCATTAAAAGTTCACCTGTGGTATTTGGATAAGAAAATGCAACTTTTAAATTTGTACTTTAGTTGGATGGATTCTGTGGCCAAAGGCTGACACGTATGATTAAAAGATTATATATTGCTTTCTCTCTCTCTCCCCGTTGTGGGAACTTTAATTACTTACTTTTATCGTTATTTATAGGACTGAATAACCGAGAGAGAGAGAGAGAGAGAGAGAGAGAGAGAGAGAGAGAGAGAGAGAGAGAGAGAGAGAGAGAGAGAGAGAGAGAAATCTGACATTGATTTTTTTTGGGGGGAAGGATTTTATCTTTTTGGGGATCAGGGGATCAGTTACAGATTTGTACACCAAGTCAGAGGTGGCCACCTCCTCATTTTCTAATTTTTTATCATTTTTATTTTTTTTTTTTATTTTATATGTGGGTTTTTTATTTTTGTTTATTTTTTGTTGTTTGTATTCTCCCACCCATTTGTTTTATTGTGTAATAATAAAAATGCATTTAACTTTGTTATTGGGTACTTGCAATAGAGATATCAGATTACTTATTTTTGCTTTTTCATTGCTTTACAGGTTTTTTTGCTTCATCCTGACAGCTATAGGTGCTTCATTTGTTTCTCATCTTAGGCATTTCGTGTAAAGAATGACCCAGCCCTTACTCTTTATAGAGATTCCCCTTGTCTGCTATATTGAGAATCTCTTTTTATATCCAGTAGAAGCTATTTTGGCCACTGCTGTGCTGTGCTCAAGTAGTAGCTCACACCATCTCAGCTCATACAACTAACAACTGCCATTTCAACCCTTACCACATATACTCTGAGGGGGATCAGCAATCTTTCCTGTTAGTCTCCTGCCAAACGTTTGGATTCTCTTATTGGTTCAGTCGTTCCCGATTCCTACAGCTATTGTCTCCTAAGAGATGGGTCTATCGTCTCCTCATGAGTTAGACCTTATATTTTCTTGATTTTTTTCCTTGTAGAGTAGATAAGGACCATCAAGTTCCTGTATAACAAGAAAGATAGCTGTTAATGTTTGTAATCCTTATCAGTGTTTTCATCTTCTTTTTCATATTTTTAAGCACAGGAAATATATGTAACTATGCGTCGATGTAGTGTATACCATATGTATTTTTGTATATATATATATATAATGTATATAATATATATATATACATGTATATATATAAATATATATATAAATATATATCTATCTATTCATCTATCTATATATATATACAATTATATATATATATATATATATATATATATATATATATATATATATATATATATATATATATATATATATATATATATATATATATATAGATATAGATATATAGGACAAAAATAGTTACTTGTATATAGGTAGAAAGATATAGTAGGTCGGATACTCCAAATTCCGTATCTGCATGAAAACACGGCTATGAACAATTTTGATCTGGTTGGCAGTGATACTAAGCGTACCTTTTGATATTCAGTTGACCTGAATCAAATGCAAAAGTCACATTTGGGCAAAAATCAACCGGGCTGTGTTGAAAACAACGAATGGCGGTTACCATGTAACTGATGAAAACGTAAAAAAAAAAAAAAAAAAAAAAAAAAAAAAAAAAGAATGCTGGTTTTGATATGCGTAGAGAGCACATCACAATATATAAATAAACGGTATGAGTGACAGCGCATGTTGGAAATGAATAAAAGTAGTTTGTTCTTTTGGCCAGTGATGGGGTTCAGCGTTTTGTTAATGGGTGGGCCAAATGTCCCTTTTTTTGTAAGGATCTTATTTTCATTGCTTCCATAAGCCTAATTTCTCTGCTTTCCCAAATAACAATTTTCTTTTTAGTTTCTAGTTTTCCAAAAATACGATTTTGTGTTTATACGGACATTTTTCTGTATTGAAGCATAAAGGAAGGGTTATCCCATTTTATCTCTTTAAGAATCGTAAAGGAATAAATGAATCATATCACGATTAAAAGTTGCTGGTGATAGTGATTTGCAGTAAAAATGATTGAACCGTAAGCTGGTGTTTACATATATCCAGATACATATATATACGTTTTCAGTGAGAATGAGAAATTATTCTACAGGGAAGTAAATGTAGAGAAGAAAATTAGTGGAAAATGGATAGGAAAATAAAAGATACCATTGGAAATTCCGTCGTCTGAAGAGAATGAAGTTCTGGGTAGATGGAGAGAACATTAAAAAGAATTGCTGATTGTGGAAAATAGAAGAGAGGCGGAGTTGAATGACTCATTAATGGAGATAGTTTCAGAATGCTTATTGAAGTGATTTTTTAGAACGTAAGGAGAACGATTCAGAGGTTAAAGAAAGGAAAGAATAAAGGAAAGACACAAGTTGATGGGATTACATGTGGGATGCTGCTTTGTGGTGGATGTGTGAGTGTCCAGGTTGTGAGGTATATCTGGGTGTGGAAAAGTATCTGAAGGAGTTGGTCAGAGGAATAATCGTTCGTTTGTATAAAGGTGAAGTTTATGGAGGCGAGTGCAAGGTTACAATCTTGGTTTTTTAGACCAAGGGAGAGTGTGACTCGGGAGTTTGTTATGAAACATTTATGTAAGAATTATGAAAGCAAGTGAAAATGCCTTTGTGGTACACAAAGAGTTTGTAAAGCTTATATTACTGATGGAAGTATTGTGGAGGGTGTTGAGAATGTATGGTACTGAAGGTAAATTGCTGAGAATGATTAAAAGTTTTCACGACGAAAGTGAAGCATGTGTTAAAATATTTAGATATTAGAGTGCTCCTGATGACGGTGCAGAGGCATGAATGTTTGGTTATGATTTTCGTGTAGCCTTTGACTGTGTGACTCAGAAAGCACTTACGTACAAGTGGACATTACGGAGAATTGATAGAACTTTTATTAACGTTTTAATTTAATTTTTGATAGGCAAAACCCAAAGTCTGTGTTTGTCAGTATAGTGGCTTTAGTAATGTCATTTCAGGTGTTCCCCAAAGCAGTGTTCTTGGACCTTTTATTTATTTATCTTTATTAGTGACATGGGGTAAGGTCTTGAGAACAAATTGATTTCATATGCAGTTGTGCATTCTCTGCGCCTTAGGTCTGGGGTTGCAGAATCTTGGAATAGAGATCCGGCACTTTCTTAAAGGCTTTGGGGCATGAAGCTTAACCCTTCTAAAATTTAAAGCATGATAGTTAATTGATCCAAAACACTTTTCCCTTTGCAACCTGTTTACATTTATATGATACAGTTTTGCATATCAGTGACTCGCTTTAAGATTTGGGGTATAACTTTTGGTAAGATATTGACTTTTGAGAAGCATTTTTGTTATTTTGCTTCCATTGTTTCTCAGAAATTGGCATCTTGCCGAAATGCTTCGAATGTCTCGTGATGAACCCATTATATTCAGTTGTTTTAACTGATTCTTCTTCTTTGTTTGGAGTACTGTTCTCCAGTATGGTCTTCGGGTGCTGACTCTCATCTCATACTCTTGGATAGAGTTGTCATTAGTCTAAATTTATGTTGCAAGCCCGTAATGTTGATTTGTGATATAGACTTTAAGTGAGTTCAGTGTTTGTTGCATTAAATGTACTACAACAACAAATATCCTTTGCATTTTTTCTTTACCTGACCTAGCAACTTTCGCTTGCAACAGTAGACAGGCTGCTGCTGCAAACAGTGTGGCACTTTCTAGTATGAGGTATAACACTACTTGGATTATAAGGAATTTTATTTTGGCTACAAATTTTTAAGTGAGGAGCAAATTCATTCCTGCTTTCTACTGATGTGTCCTGTATTCAGGTGTGTTGATTTTTTCTCTTCCCTCATATTTAATTATTTGTTGCCTTTTCCTGTAACTTGCCTCTCTCTCTCTCTCTCTCTCTCTCTCTCTCTCTCTCTCTCTCTCTCTCTCTCTCTCTCTCTCTCTCTCTCTCTCTCTCTCTCTCTGTGCAGACTGATTTCCCTATGAAGGCCTCTTGTGTTGATAGTATGTTGACTCTGTCTATAGGAGGTCTCATCTGAAGATAGGACGAAAGAAAGCAAAGAAAGTGTGACTTGTTTGTTTAAAAGTAGGTCTGAAACAAGGTTATTTTATGTATCCATGGCTGCTCAATATCCATATGGATGGAGTGAAGTGACCAGTCAGGAAAAGGACTGTAAATGTAGTAGCAAAGTTATGGGTTAAGAAATGAGTTATGGATGAAGTGTGGAATTATTATTGACTGATGATCAAATGTTGATTTGGGAATGGTGAAGAGAAGCAGAAATTAGTGAAACCTTAAAGTGTATGCAAGAGGAAAACACTGAGAGTAAATGTGAGCAAGAGCATGATTATGAAGGTAACTAGTAACCATTATGGGCTGGGGGTGGGAGAGGGAAGCATGTGATTTGTACGGGCATTTTGAGTAAATATGCCAGATGATAGTAGGATTAGAAGATATGAATCAGAGAATGGATAAAGCAAGAAAGATAGCGGGGTGTGATGTAAAGATTGGGAAAAGACTTGGAGTATCTATGGAAGCCAAGGTGGAAATGTATGAGGGGATTGTTGAGACATCTTTTATAGAAGTGAAGGTTGCATGTTGCATGCAAGTAAAAGAAAAAAAGTAAAAGTTGTAGAGCTTAACTGTTTGTGTAGTATATGTGGCCCAAAAAGGATTTAAATATTAAGAAATGCTGAGATATGCAGTAATAGCAGTGGATAGGTTTGGGAAGGTGAAAGAACAGTTCAGTGTGTTGAAATTTGGTCACTTGAAAAGAATGACTGAAATTAGGTTGGTGAAATGGATAGGTGTCATTAAAGAGCTGTTTGTAAAGAAAAGCCTTAATTTCTGGGAAGAGCAAGAGAGTTCATGGGAAAGGTCATGGCACGGTGTGATAATGTTGTGGAAGTTTTCTTTTTGGGGTTCCTTTACGATTCTGCTGTGGGACAGTGACTTTGTTTCTCTGGAGCCACCCCCATTGGAGGCCCTTCCTTTGTAATAACTCGGTAATCTCTCCAACACCTCTTGATTCTTCCTCTTTGTCCCATTTTAACATTTAGAAATTGCATGTCTTTTTCACCAGCCTCCATTCTTTCCACATGACCAACCATCTCCAGACACAGATCCATCTTTTCTTTACGTCTGCACATCTTCACATTCCTCACCCTCGCCCCAATACTATCCAAACAGTTAACCTCAACAGCTACAACATTTTTTCTTTCTTTTGCATTCAACATCCAAACTCCATTGCCATAAAGGAAGTCAAGTCAGCCAGTTAAAAATTGACCATGACTGTGGTAGTAAACAAAACTATTTGGACACTGCTGCCATAGGATTGCTAGGTTCCAAGATAATCGTATTTCAGATCACGTAATTAATGTCAGTCCAATTACTGAGACTGCTTCCCTGAAGTACTAAGTGGTACACCTTAATATTACTTCCCTAGAGAGTTAAAGATATAACGTTCCTTTTGGCAGAGGGGGCCTATCAGAGGGTTTTGGATACCCTTTGTAGACAGAAATTCCCCTTAAAATGCAAGTGAGACTTTATTTATGCCAGTAACAGTTATGTTTTTCACTCCTGTGGGATAATGTAAAAGAAATATTGTTTAAGACCGAGTTCACAGGGGATTATAACTGATGAAGTGCATCTGCCTCGGAAAGATCCAATCATGTGCAAACTTTGGTTCAGATACAGTGGTAGAGAGTCAACTTTGACCATTTGGCTATCAAGAGGGATAGGAGTTGATATCGACTCTTCTGAACACATTCCTGTTAAATTCGGTTTCTGTTCTTAGAATCGATGTCAACCCATCACCACCATGATAACTGACTGGTAGGTTTGTAACTCGTGGCTATTTCAGAACTTTTGTCATTTTTACACGCGTGATATCCTTATATTCACAAATATTAAGTAAAAATATCTTTGAATATCGAATTCATTATTCACTGGGAATAACATAAACCCTTTCGTTTCCATACATTTCTCGGGCCATACATTCCTTCTTAGTCAAACTTTATCACTCACGCCATGATTTGTCTCGGCATCTTCCACTTTTTTTTCATTAATTCGCATTCAACATCCACACTTCACTTCAATAAAGGTGAGTAAGCTCGCTCCTTTGTATATGTCCAACCATTTCTTCCGATCGTCCTTAATAATAATAATAATAATAATAATAATAATAATAATAATAATAATAATAATAATAATAACAACCTTTATTTAACCTCCTGGTTATACACAGATACGGAGTGCAGATACAACAGATACCGTACACAATACAATTAGACAACTAACAGTTGTACTTCTACCATACTATTCATTTTTTTACATTAAATAGTAGAGGTAGGCTTATGTAAAGTTACTGTATAATTTTCACCTCAAGTCTGTAAAAAACAAGCAATAGCGTTACTAACATCAAAAGTGAGAAAGGCAGTAATGAAAATAGTAGTATATGCAAAACAGATCATTGGTATGTACTACAGAGGGGTTTAACCATAAGGGCAGGAAAAAAAATTATTTTTTCTTCAGAACGTTCTTACTCTCAAGTGTGTTTTGTCTTATGATGCGTATTGAGCACGCCTTCTTTTTTCCTCTCTCTCTCTCTCTCTCTCTCTCTCTCTCGTAGGTGTTATTCATCTTAGGCGCACAAGCTTCTCTTCTTGCTGTGTGAGCGCGCTCGTCCTCGCTCTCTTCCGGGTGTTTTATCCCAGGAACGATGGATTGCAATCTCTCTCTCTCCCTCTCTCTTCTCTCTCTCGTGTGTGCGTTTTTATCTTGGGTGTTTTGAGTTCTCGCCCTCTCACTCTCACGCGTGTGTTTTTATCCTAGGAATGGTGTGTTATGAGTGAGGTCCCTTGCGAGGCGGGGCCGATGCATCAGCAATGATATCTTTCATTAGGCGAGCACCCCGGTGGCTTCCCGCGCGCACCATTCCTAATAGCCTTCTCTTGTTTCCAATCCGCGCGTCAAAGCTGCGACCAATCTAACTCATCAAACTATCTTGCGGCGATGGTGTTGGTTTGGCCTCCTCCTCCTCCTCCTCCTTTCTGCTTTGCTCCTGCCTCCTATATTTTCTTTCTTCTTTTGGTTCTCAAATTCCATTTTGTTCTTTTATTCATGCAACGTATCGCATTTTACCTGCTTATACACCCTAATATCCTAATATTTTCTTTTCCTGTTTTGTATTTTTAAAGCAGATATTGCACTTCGGCTGCAACCCCACCCCTCTCTCTCTCTCTCTCTCTCTCTCTCTCTCTCTCTCTCTCTCTCTCTCTCTCTCTCTCTCTCCTTCCTGTTGATTAAATGTAGTATCTTTTTTTGTCCTGGTTCCAAAAAAGGTATATTGTTTGATTATTCTTACCTTAAGTGATTCTCACAAATTTCTCTCTGTGAGAGAGACATAAATGGAGTTAATTGGTCCCTGTTATTTTTCATGAAGCTTCTGATAACGGATTATTGAATTTTTTAAACTTCTATATAAATATTAAATCTCTTCTTTCTCGTATCAATTGATTTTTACTTTTTATATTTTTTCGTTCTTTGTAGTTTAGACACCCTTGAGATTTTTGTTCTTAAATAGGCTTTTGTTCCCTTTTATATGAATATGTTATACGTCAGATAGTTCGATGTCATTTTTCATAATGTAATTCATTTATTTATTTCAGCTTCGTATTTATAGGTATTTTCTCCTATCCTTGCAATTGCCAAAGTTATTTCTCCGTATTTGTTTTTGAGAAATAGTAATTATACCTCGTTCTTTTTTAGTTACTATTCTGTATTCACTGACGAGATAGAAGAAAAATCTTTAGGGTTTTTTTTTTATTCTCATTTCCTTGAAGGAAAAGAATGACCTCATTTATCTTGTATGAAATTCCTGTGTACGTTGATGGAAAAATTAAATGATCGAATCGCGCGCTCATCTCACGAGAAATACTTCATTTTTGATTCTTGTTGTGACATTCGTCTGTCGAACAAGTACTTTAACAACACGAATTTCAATAGCAGTTGCAGTACGAATAGACAGCATTAAAACGTGTATCATGTATTCTTTCTAAATGAGACTTGAAAATTCTGCTAGGTCACGTAGAGGCACCGATGGGCTTACGTAACCACCTTGAAATGCGTAGATATGCGCCTAACAGCTTTACTAAGATTGAGTATTTTTTGTTTTTCATTTGTCAGATAGTTTTACTTAGAATTTTTATCTTACACCCATCTTCATAGTAGCTAGATAACTAGCAGTAGTAGCTAGATAACTAGTAGTAGTAGTAGTAGTAGTAGTAGTAGTAGTAGAGTGTGACGGTATGGGCTTCGCCTACTGGAAATTATATTTTAGCTTGTCAGCACAGCTCAGAATTGTGCGAAATTTTGCATTTCAGATTGTTCTCACATAAACCTGTTTTGATATCTTGCGTAAACTCTCACAAACAGGCACATTTTCTACGGTTACTTTGTAACCATAGTAAACTAGAGCCAAGAGCAACATAATGCCCAGGCGGTGAGACAACGAACTTTCAGGACTAAAGGCGATCAACAATCGACTCACTTTAATTGACAATTGAAATAATGGAGCACCAGCAGCTTTTGAACAGTTGAAAGTAGCTATAGCCAATTGACCAGAAAATCAGTCGGATTTTAGATGATTCCATTGGAGCAATATCGTGCTCTTGTGGTAAATGATCTCGTGGAATGTGCAGATAATGACAGTAAAAGTTTTTAAGTAAAAAAAAAAAAAGTAAATGTGAAAAATTTAAAAGGAGTACCACAGGACTGTGTCCTTTTAAAACTGACTTGAGTTTATTCTGTAAACCAGCGAGTTTTCGTGGATTATGAAAAAAAGACAATATAGCACATGTTTTTAGTCGAGATAGACAGTTTAACGTGGATGATACAGAAGATATAACCAAAATAAGGAGCATGACAAGGGATTAAATGAAACTAAAACATTGTAGTGGTATATTTCTAGGCTTAAAAAAGGAACATCACAAAGATTAGTGTATTAAAGCATAAAAATATAATGTAAATAGTAAAGACAATGAGAATTACTTTAGCATCCAAATGTGAGAGGCCAAATATTAATCGTAAGGAAAAATAGGTATCATTAAAAGGAATATCATAAAGAAACACTTAAATAAGAAAAAGTTAAAAATGCCTGTACGTAACTATTGAACAACAAGACTAGTTATGTCGTTTCTATTAAAATGGTCAATCAATTTATTTTTTGAAGAAATTGAAGGTTTTCATCAACACTGCGATCAAATTATTGGGAGACCCCAAACCCAACCAATGTTTAACACCATCCCCAAAAGGTCTTTGCTCCCTATAACCTCCAAGGATGACCTTTACCTTGCCCCCACTTCACTCCTGCTTCTGGAGTGGCATAGGATTTTCCGAATGTTATGCCAATTCCTTATAGTTCAAAAGTTACTGCCAAAGCTAAATTCCTGTTTGACCTTTGACCTAAGTATGAACTTGACCTTAAACTTGATCTTGGCCTCATTAGTCGATTGTGTATACTAAATAAGTCAGTATCTCTCATTTCTCGAATGTTATAGTCAAGGTCAAATTCTCATATGACCTTTGACCTTTATGTTAAGAGGTTTTTGCAATAACTTCTACAACACGTGTTAGTCCATTCTCACTGAAAACTATTCAGTGGTTCGATCCTGCTGCCGAAGTTTTAAACACTGATCATTTATTTCTCTTTCTAATTTAGGCTTGTAGTGATAAACTTAGGAAGAAGAGTGCTAGGAAGTCGAAAAGTTAAGTGATTATTATGACTATATATATATATATAATGTATATATATATATATATATATATATATATATATATATATATATATATATATATATATATATATATATATGTGTGTGTGTGTGTGTGTGTGTGTGTGTGTGTGTGTGATTATTATGACATTACATATAATGTGATATGTATATATATGTGTATATATATATCTTTTTCTTCTTCTTTTTAACGTGCTTTTTTTCCCATTTTTGTATGGCTTAAGCACGGTGCCTTCTTTTGAAGGACTTTTGATTTGGCTTTGGGGTAGACCGTAGTCTCGATCGGCTGCCCTGCCTGACATCACTTAGACCCCGGTAGTGTATGGTACATGTATCATACCAGACCCAATGCCCTTTCTCCCAGCAGCGAGAAGTTGTTGCGCGGGTAGGTCGAGAGTTCGAGACGTGTGGGATGTTTGTTGTGTTTTTAGAAGATGTTGGAGTGGCTTTGTTTTGTGTGTGTATTTAGTCTGTAACACCCATTTGCTTTTTAAGCAAACCTATCCGTTGATTACATACATAATCCCGGGGTGTCTACACGGATAGCAAAGTGTCCGCCTCTCTGATCAGTCGGCTGCGGATTTGAACCCGCGCCACAGACCTCTACGAAGTCCGAAGCTGCTGCTGTAAACAACTGTGCCATCGAGGCTTTTATATATATATATATATATATATATATATATATATATATATATATATATATATATATATATATATATATATATGTAATGTCACATTATTCACTTAACTTTTCGACTTCCTAGCACTTTTCTTCCTAGGTTTATCACTACAAGCCTAAATTAGAGAGGGAAATAAATGATCAAATCTTTAAACTTCCGCAGCAGGATCCGAACCACTGAGTAGTTTTCAGTGAGAATGGACAAACGTGTTTTAGAAGTTATTTCGAAAACCTCTTAACGTAAAGGTCAAAGGTCATATATATAGTATATACAGTATATTATATAATATACATATATGTATATTATATAATATACTGTATATACTGTATATAAATGCAGTATGTTATATAATATATTGTATATACTATATATATATATATATATATATATATAATATATGATATATTTGACCTATACGTTTTATATATATTTATTTATTTAAATATATATATATATATATTTATATATATATATATATATATATATATATATATATATATATATATATATATATATATATATATATATATGACCTTTGATGTTTAACATGAAGTTATGCAAATATTTCGGGAAATGAAAGAAAATGTAAATTTGAGCAGAAAATATTCTATAAAGATATGCATTTTAAGGCTTCGTTTGTCAGTGAGGAGAATTTTAAAATAACCGTTTATCATTAGTACTGCTCTCAGGTGAGTAAGATGGTGTACAAAGTTAAATATACCTTAGTTTAACCAGACCACTGAGCTGATTAACAGCTCTCCTAGGGCTGGCCCGAAGGATTAGACTTATTTTACATGGCTAAGAACAAGTTGGTTACCTAGCAACGGGACCTACAGCTTATTGTGGAATCTGAACCACACTTTAGCGAGAAATGAATTTCTATCACCAGAAATAAATTCCTCTAATTCTTCATTGGCCGGCCGGAGACTCGAACTCGGGCCTAGCGGAGTGCTAGCCGAGAACTCTACCGACTCGTCCAACAAGGAACTAAGATGGTGTACAAGATGTCGGAGTAGCCAGGGGTATGGGGGAAAGGAGGGGGGGGTGTAAGAAGATGGAGCAATTAGCCAGATGAGAATAGAATATCTCCCAGTCAAATGTATTCTTTAGACTCTGAACAAAGAAAAAAATGTGTACTTCATGAAACTCTCTCCCTCAATGGTATTCGTTGGACACCAGTAACAAAAGAAAAAGAAAAAAAACCCTAATTGAATCTCCCCTCCATCAAAGGTAGGCTTATTCATTAGATACCCATCAAAGATTTAAAATGTATAGTTAAAAATCTTTCTCTATCCATCGAAAGTATTCTTTAGACACAAGTCATAGGTGTAGGCCTAGTCATGACTCCTGATTCAACCATTCAGTGACCGCTTACACTAATTACTTGATATATAAACCCATACGTACCGCCATAAGCTAATCATTAAAATTAGATCACTTGCAAAACGAAGAATCATAATTAAAAGGCAAGCACTCCACTTGTCTCATTTACTTCATCCCCCTCCCCACGTCCAAGTCTACACCAACCTCCCGTCAACAACCTCAATGTTAGTTATTGGAATTTGTAGAGAAATTGAGACAATCAGAGTCGAATGGCTTAAATTTTGACTCTAGTACACTTTTGGTCCCAATTGTTAGTTGTAGAACTCTCGATATGGCGCCTTGGTGTCTGATATTTAAGGCATCTTGAAAGAACTGCGACGAGGAAGAGTTTGACTAGTATAGTTACTACTATGCTTTTGAATTCATATTACATGTTGGTTATCTGTTCCTCTCTCTGTAAGTATAATTAATTACTGTTTTGTCTACCAGACTGGATGAGATTCACAAGGGTCAACTTCTCTTGCAGTTATGCTTTTGACTACCGATATATTACTCTGTGACACACTGATCTACGTGTCTCCATTTTACTACATATACATTCATCTGCCATGAGGTCGTGATATTTGAAGTTGGATAATGCTTCCCGAACTGATTTTAGCACCTGGTTGACAGATTGCCATGTAATGGAATATGTAATGGACTGGTTAATGCCTTGTTTATACAAGTGAACACATCCCAGTGTAGGCATTAGTACACTCTTCTCCAGCATTCAGAAGTCTTTGCACCTGAATATTCAAAGGAGCAGCATCCGATTTATAATCCTAATTCAGACGCATGTATGTGGTTATAGCAACATGGAAATTTGTGAATAAATTCTTAGGTATGATACAGTTTCTAATATTTAATCGTACGAAGACAGTTACATCTGGAGTATAATTGGCTTCAGCGGCCTGCTATGATGGATTTTAAAAAGTCTGAGAGAAAACCTTGGTTCATGATGCCTTACCACAGATAGATGATTCATGATGCCCTACAACATATTGAGATATCATATATGGACACAACTTGCTTCATTTAGGAAACTAATATTCCAAAATGTTTATTGAAACGCTCTTAAACCTATAGCATTACTACCATCATTTCTTTAGATCCAAGCAGCTTTCCATATAATACAGCTTTCTCGTAGCTTTAGATGTTGAGCACTGAACAAGATAGCCTGATGTTGAAGGTAACACAAATACCTCAGATATTCAGAATCACTGGAGACATTGTTTACTATTCAAACGATTCTTTAGTTGGTTGACAGTTTCCCGTTATTAACTAAAGTGTGAGAGTTTCTAACCTTGGGCGCTAAAAGAGATAGTTATTGTGGTTAAGTTTTCAAATTAGTGTAATATTTTTTTCGCCAGATCTATAAATTCCTTTTGCTTCCTATCGAATTTCAGCAAGTTGTTGAAGTTCAGCAAGGTGCGATTTATCTCTAAATAATGTTGACCTTGGTCTGTTGATCACGGTGTAATTATTCTTTTTCGTGATTAAAGTCCGCACCAAAGTTAACTTCTTTTGTAGGCATGGTCTGTGTTATTTGGGATTTCCTAATTTTTAGTTAAAATGAAAAGATGTAATGGTAGAAATATTAGCCTATCATTGTCGCAAACGGAATTTCATAGTGACTTACCTTTGCTTTTCTGAACACAGTAAGTCTGATACTAATATTGGCAATAATGAGAGCAATAAAGATAACCACAACAACGACTAGAGGACCTCTCCTACTCTGAATGGTTTGAAATGAGAAACTAATATTGGCAATAATGAGAGCAATAAAGATAACCACAACAACGACTAGAGGACCTCTCCTACTCTGAATGGTTTGAAATGAGAAACCAAATAAAGACCAGCGAAACGTGGCCTTACATCCAGGGCCAAAGCTTTGAACGCCAGGTCACAAATACCATCAAATAGCCAGACGAGCATTTAAAAGACCATGCATGCACTATACATAAAGGGCCTTGATTCGCCAGAAATGAAAGCATTCGAGCAGGGCTGAATGAAGTCTTTGATGCCACTCCTGGCCGTCGCCCTTTAGCACTTATTCCCATTCATCGAATCACAGGATTAACAGGCAAATGAGGTCGTGAGAAAGGCACTCCACCATTTGGACAGTAGTCTCGGTTGTTTGGTCTAGTCCAGAGGTTCTCACCATGTCTCTTACTCCTTCCAACGGCATTAGGTAAGAGGTTGTGCTGACAGAGGTCACTTTTATCTGAATTCTAAACAACTACCAATATTTATGAAACGAAATTTTGTACCATTTTCCAACCTTGATACGACATGTCAAACCTAGCACCGACCTTGATGAAACCACTAACCTTGATGAAACGAAATTATAAACCAGCCACCAACTTTGATGACACGAAATTTTATACCAACTACCAATCTCTAAAAAAAAAAAAAAACTTTAAACCCAGCACCGATCTTGGTGAAACAAAATTTTAAACCAGCCACGAACCTTGATGAAACGGAATTATAAACCAACTACCAAGTTTGATGATACGAAATTTTATACCAACTACCAACCTTGATAAAAAAAAAAACTTTAAACCCAGCACCGATCTTGATGAAACTAAATTTTAAAACCAACCACGAACCTTGAAACGAAATTGTAAACAACTACCAACTTGAATGATACAAAATTTTAAACCAACTACCAACCTTGATAATACGGACTTTTAAACAAACTACTGTACCAACCTTGACGATATGAAAACCATCTACCAACCTTGATGATACGAAATTTTAAACCAACGACCAACCTTGATGATACGAACTTTTAAACAAACTGCCGTACCAACATTGACGACATGAAAGCCATCTACCAACCTTGATGATACGAAATTTTAAACCAACTACCAACCTTGACGATACGAAATTTTAAACCAACCGCCACCCTTGATAATACATAAATTTAAACCAGCCACCATTTTTAATGAAAGGAAATTTTTAACCAAGAATAAGCTTTATGAAACTAAATTTTAAGCCAACCATCGTTTCTAATGTTTCGAGACTTTGAACCAACATCAGCTCTTATGAAACAAATTTTTAAGCCAACCACCAACCTTAAGGAAAGAAAGAGAAGGCATTTCCTGAAGCGAATTTTCGTCGAGTATGTGTGTTGGTCAGATGTCTTTGTCCACAAAACAAATTGGCACTGTCTGTTGAAATCTTAGGAGGGAATTAGCACAAGGAGACTGGCAACACAAATAGTTTCCTTGCCATGTAATCGAGGCTTTACATCAGTCACTTAAGTTGAAGATTTCGAATGATTTAAGTTAAAGATTGCAGTTTAATATATATAGTAGCACTCTAATTACAAAACGGGAATTCTGAACACGAGACACTATAGTGATGGCAACAATGAGGCATGCATCAGCCTCCTCCCTAGCATGGCGGTGTTTGGAGAGCGTCCTCGAAGTTTCGCCCTCGTATTGTCTCGGCAGCGTTAAAAGCCCCTTTCATTTTCTGTATCTTATGTGTTTGTGCGTGTGTTTGTGTGTATTGCCCATGGAGGTCTCCAGCACATCTATTCATTAGCCGCTGGAAAAACAGTGCGGCGTTGGGAGACACTCCTTCGGGTCTCCTCGGGATTTGATATAATAATTGATGTCGGCGGAGAAATGCCTTTTTCGTGTTAAGCAATCACTGCGCCACCCCGATACACTGACGCCCCGAAACAACATTCTCTTTTTGGAACAAACTCTACCTCTCATTTCGGATCCCCCCTTTTTCCTGTTTTTTAAAGTGCAATTCGTCAAGCGCTTTGCAGTTCGGCTGAATATCGACTCATCTCGCACGTCCATTATCTTTATAACATCCTTTCCACAAATGGGTAGATGCTGGAATTCGTAATAGCTTTAAAGCCAGAAGGACTGAACAAATCCACAGCCGCCTCTGTGAGAGAAAAGAAAGTTTACGCTGGGAACGAAATAATCTGAGAATGTGTCATATTTCGCAGGAAAATTTTCAAGAGTTTGGTCCTCCCTCGAATCCACAAAAGCTTTTACCACAGAAAACGGGAGTGACTGAAGCTTTGGATGGTCGGGTGGTAGGTACCCCTCGGGTGATAGGAGGGCCCCCTTGACGTCTCTCTCTCTCTCTCTCTCTCTCTCTCTCTCTCTCTCTCTCTCTCTCTCCTATGCACTTAGGGTTTTAGTATCCAATTGTAGCAGGAACTCTTTTTTATAGTCTCATCTTTTTATGTTGATGATGTTTATCAGACACCTTATAAAACGATCGTCTACTGATAACTGATGAAACTTGTATTGCAAACCGGAAGTTAAGATTATTGTTGGTTTCGTTTTCTTATGTACGTCTGTAAAACGCGTTTCCAATCATCACTATCCCTTGATTTGCCCAGGCGAATGGTAAGTGTGTTTATATACGCAAGTCTGGCATATTCCCACTCATGTTCTGCCGAGTTGCCACTAATACTTTCCGAAGATAGAATTGTGTTAGATACGTGAAGTGTTAAACATAGGCTCATCCAGGTGTCAAAGTTGCCTTGTTCCCTATTGGCTCAGACAAGGTTTGATTTGTGTCGAGTCACCCAATTGGCTAATTGGTCATGGATTGCGAGCATCATGTCTCCTCGCCTGCCATGTACTACACGTTTGTTGTTTGCCAATTTGCTTCTATACAAGCCTGGGCCTTCGTCTCTTCCGAAATGATTTCGGGGTCTTCGTAAATCGAACAGCAGTAATTCCTTGTGTTGTCCCGTGTCGTTGACAAGTAGCTTGCTTTATAGGATTCACGTGCTTGGGCGATTCCTGGTATCCTTCACCCTAGGACAGGTTAATTACGAATTATCTGGGGTGACAATTACTAGGGCTATTTCCCGTTGTGTACACGTTGCAACAAAACCATGTTGGCATCGTAAAATCTAACAGTATATTAATTATGTTTTGTTAATCCGAATGAAATGGATATTTTATTTTCTTTAATGCGTCCTTTGTTATAATGAAATAAGTTTATTAGAGATAATCAAGTTCGTTTGTGGTTAACTTTTGATTGAAATTTTCAGTCATGAATATGAAAGTTTAACTGACAGGCGAGAAAATGCCATTAATTCATATCATATGAGAAGCGCTGATGCCCAGCGTGTTTGATATACAAACACACACACACATATATATATATATATATATATATATATATATATATATATATATATATATGTATGTGTATTATATATATATATATATATATATATATATATATATATATATATATATATATATATGTATATATATATATGATTATATATATATATATATATATATGTATATATATATATATATATATATATATATATATATATATATATATATATATATATATATATATATATATATATATAGTCATTCGGAAATTACACGATATTTATGGATTAATATCGATGATTATAGAAATTTCACGATGTACGTGACGAAAATTATATATATATATATATATATATATATATATATATATATATATATATATATATATATATATATATATATATATATATATAATTTTCGTCACATGCATCGTGAAATTCTCTATAATCATCGATATTAATCCATAAATATCGTGTAATTTTCGAATGACTATACCTCGGAGATAACTTACACCTAAGGGGAATTATGATTGATAAATGCTTTGTCAACAGTGGGGTTAGTACCGCTGCCTAGTTTAGAAAAAATGACCTACAGTGACTTTTGACCACTGAACCATTATATATATATATATATATATATATATATATATATATATATATATATATATATATATATATATGGTTGATTGTTTGTTTATGAAAAAAAAGAACTGCAAATGAGTATGAGCAAGAGTAAGATTATTAGTGTATACCAAAATCCGGATTATGGAGTCCTTAATATGAAAGGTGAAGAATAGAGGTCAGTGATTTGTAGAGGCAATTTTACATCTAAATATAATGGATGATAAGATGATGGAAGAGGCATCGTAAGATAGGCAAGACCAGAAAGGATGCAGGGGCCTTGCAAAAGATTTGAAAGAGATGAGTGTCTGTGGAAGCCAGAGTGGGAGTGTACGTTATCGTTGGTGCGCCATGATATTCCTTCAGTGATGCAAATTGTTGATGATGAATTTATAGAGGGATCAGGCTGGAGCTGTTGGCAGGAACTGTGCGTAGTGTGTGTGCAGTGAGAAGGATTGAAAAGGTGAGAAATACAAGATAAATGAAAGAAGTGATGGTTTGGCAATGTGTAGAGAATGAAGTACAAAGGTTGGTTAAAAGAAAATATGATTCTGGTATGTTTAGGAGAGGTAGATGAAGACTTGGAAAGCATTAGATAGATGGATTACAAGAGGAATCATTAAATAGATGGATTACAAGAGGAATTGAAAAGGGGCCTTATTCAGGAAGTCTGCGTATGGTAGCTCGGGGGAATCGTTGGTAACTCTTACTCCATGGGTCCCAAGTTCCAGCCTTGCTCAGGTTGTAGTCAATTTTCGCTGGTACGCGACCCAAGTGCTCCTGTGAGGGTTTCGTAAGGGTGAAGTGGGCCTTGATTGCTGATCATGTGTTTGCGAATGTTCATTTTCTTGGCGCTGACCTGTCTTTTGCCTCGGATGATCTTTAAACCTTTTATATGAAAGCGTGTGCAGTAGATGTAGGTGAGTGGCGTAGTGCCTATAAGGGCTTCAACATGTTGCTATTGAGTCTACTGTGTTGGTTTGTCCTTGACTTAACAGTTGAAGATTGAGAGTGGCATAGAACATTTATTTTTTTCTGAAGCCAACCCCTGTTAAGTGAAACGACTTTAAGGTGAACATATATACTGTATATATATATTTATATGTATATATAGAATATATATGTATTTATCATATATATGTATTATATATAATATATATATATATATCTGCAGTATATATATATTCTATATTATATATTATTTTTTAAAAATCACCTCACATCAGGTACTCTTTTACTTAATCAAAATTGCTCTTTTGATACAGAAATTTTTAACAGGCCTCTTCCTCATATATGGCTAAATTTTTGGTACAATGCTCTTTGATCCAAATATCTGTAATGCTATGCTCTTTATATTGATGTCTCTGACACAAAGCTTTCGTGTGCAGCAATACAGCATTTTTAAAGTAAGTATCCGAACGTACATTTTGAAGAAATTCCAAAGTAGTAAAGGTAGTCACTTGCTGAAGTATATATTGAACTGTACTCGCCTTCAGGTTAGCAGCCATCCGGTGCTGTTCCATTTCCATATATTAAGATAAACGTTGGACAGAATTCCTTTTGCAGTATGATGATATAAAAGAATTAAATTAACATGTAATAAAACATTTCGGTGGAATTCCTCGTATCTTGGGCAAATTTTAAATTAAACTCCACTTTCATTTCCACGGAGCTGTTCGTAAATTAAAGTAGTTTAGAGCTGACATCCTCATACTTGATAATAGAAGGGTATTGCAATGGAATTCATCTTTCTTCAGTGTAGTTTTTGAATGGACATTTTCTTGCATTAAGCTTGACTTTAAAAAGAATACCTTGTAAATTAAGGGGACCTTTGTATGGAATTCCTCTTACGTCAAGGTAACCTTTCAATTTAATTCATAAAAATATTAGGTCACCCACGAAAGAAATTCCAGTAGCGTTTGAACAATATGCAGTTATTGGCAATATGCGATAGTTGCCTTGAACTTTCGCTGCTTGTATAAATAATCACAAAGGTCATTTCAAATATGTTGCATCTTATTACCCTAGGGACACCTAGGCTTTGTTTCGAGAGAGATGAGGTATTCGACCTTTAGTTGATATCTTAGGACCATGGGATCAGTACTTTTAACCAACTTATAAACACTGTGGTTAAGATTTCAGTTTTTCGTTATCTGTAATGTTTGTTGAGCGCCTCCTACTAATACAGTGTTATGTTCAAAGTGTTAAGGTGGTTTTGATTTGTATATTTGTTGCATATTCTCTGCTATTTGTGGCCTGTGAGTCATCTCAGGTGCCACATTTAGTGACCTCACTCTTGGTGGTAGCCCTGTAACCAGTTTTGTCAAACCTTGAGCCGTATTTAAACCTCTGTTACATGGCCTTCCATAGTTTTGTGGTTGAATTCCTTCGTAACCTTTACTTATATTCCTTTGTTGTTATTTGTAAATGAATTTGTAAATCCGAATCTATCTATTAGTTATTGCCTTGAATTCGGCTTCTTTAGTTTCCTCCATTACTCTTCTTTCCTCTTTTCATGTATGAGCAATTTACCTGCTCAGTGGAAGCTTCCTTGACAAGTTCATTGACGTTTGACTTACTGCGTAATAGTTTGTGCTCTGTGTTTAATAGGCATAAGGAAACTAAGCTTAGATGGAGTGTGTAAAAATGTGAAATTCCTTTCATTCTGACAGTGTGATTTCACAGACTTTAAACTGATTTCGTGGCATTTTGGTTTCTCCTTGACTGGAAATGACTACGATGCATTTGATATGGGCGATCTTATTTTTATCGCGCTGGTGATTTGCTATTAAAATCACGTATCTAATATGAATATGTATCTTCAGGTCTCCTTCATGAATGATGACGTGTGTGTCTTTGAACACCACTCTTTCGAACAAGGTCCATTATTGTGTACATTATCTTATGCCAGAGTGATCAGCGGATGGTGCAACTTTGATGATGCAATTTCATAACGGACTTATCCATCGCGACTTTCTTCCCGGTTTGTTTTCTTTGTCTCTCTGTCTCGCTCGTCTCTGGTATTAATGGGAGTTTGTATTTTTCATGACAATTTTTGCTTATGTGTGGAAAAATTTATTGTTGTCAGTGTTATTCTTAGTTAAGTTCTTTCTCTTCTCTCTCTCTCTCTCTCTCTCTCTCTCTCTCTCTCTCCCTTGACATCTTCAAGACGCCAAAGTGTCCAAAGCAGCATTTTAATATTTAAGACCATATCAGTCCTTCGCAGCGAACAGGGATTTTAAAAGAGGTTTCGATATTTTCATGAGACTCGATTATGTACCTGCTTTACGAACAGGACGGGTTTTGGGCGTAGGGGGGGTGGCACACTTAAGTGAAGGAATTAATTTCAGTCGTAATTTGTTAGTAGAGACAATATAAAAGCACTACCTTTTAATTGTGGGGCGGGTGATTAATTTGTATGTTAGCATTTAATGACAAATATAACCAAAATGGTGTGCAGTATGAGTTATATTCACTTCAGTAGCTGTGCTTCCTTTCATAAAACATTATATGTATATATATATATATATATATATATATATATATATATATATATATATATATATATATATATATATATATATATATATATATATGTATGTATGTATGTATGTGTTTGTGCGTACGGGCAAGCAACTAACCTGTTCTTTAAGGAAACTTTTACTTCACAGTTCAGTATTTTCACTGGGGTAGTCTCCTATCTTCATTGCGCAAACAAGGCATGAAAATAACAAGACAGTAAACATGTACCTTTTTTCCCTTCACCACTTAGGCATACATGACAATCACATGCTTCCCTAAATATTTAACGCGTAAGTCTTTATTGTAAAGCAAGGGATTTATATATTTTAGGTTAAGGAATCTTAAGCTTTGCTTTACATTTTGAGAGAGAGAGAGAGAGAGAGAGAGAGAGAGAGAGAGAGAGAGAGAGAAGTATGTATCCGTGTAAAACTTACTCCAGCCCTAAATTCATCCGATGACTTATTTACAGAATCAAAGATTGTATCATTGACTCTTAACCATGACACCTATCTTTATTCATGAATTAGCTTGTGTATTAAATGGTGGACTCTCTCTCTCTCTCTCTCTCT
>NC_089781.1:3721896-3749396 GCF_040412425.1 Macrobrachium rosenbergii
ATACAAGGCAGACGTCTTGGAAAGTTTAGTAAATATAAGAAGAGTCAAAATGGGTTGTTTAAAGAATGCATACCATCAACAGATGTTTTTAATTTGGAATTATTGGCTGGAAGAGGAATGAGAAGCCTAGAAAGTGCGAAGTTGACAGGAATATAGGAAGAAAGCTTGTTGTTGGAGTCGGAGATAATATTAAATGATGCTTTGTAAGTGAAGTGTCTGACATGCTGTTGATGTTTATTTTGTGTAGAAAGCAGGAAACGGCGCTGAGGCAATCTTAGTTTTCTTGAAGTTCACTGCGCGAGGGGATGAGTTTCTCAGTCAATGCCAGCAAAAGAACAATTTACCCGTTTTTATCTATATTGTCTGTTTTTTCTCTCTCGATGTTGCCAGAAATATGACTTCCTTTGCTTTAAAATTCGCAGCAGCTGCATTTTACTATGCTACGCAGCAAGAAGAATTGAAAGTTGATTGAATGCGGGCATGATTAGGCTGTAGGCCTACCTCATATTGATTTTTGTGTGTCGATTTGCTGAAATTTTTCGTCTTGGAAGACATGAAAACCACGTGACCCCACCGTCTGCGTTGGCTCCGAAATGTTTAATGTGTTTTTATGAATTTTAGCATGTTATAAACTTATAATGAATGCAACTGAAATGATCGCAAGAGTTTAAAGCGGTTCCCAATAGAAACTACTTTAGTCCATCCTCAATAGACCCCTTGAGTTTTCTGAAACACGTGACATGATAGTAGTGATCGTTTTCTTTATTAGCGGTGGTGATATTTATATTAAACTAGGGCCTTGTTTTTAATTTTCCTGTTTTGTATGGTAATTTTAAATCTCTTTTTTGAGGGGGTGATTTTGCCGTATCAATTTTATTTTTATCAAGGAAATAACAAATGTTTATTCACCAATGTATTTAAAACTAGGATATTGCTGGATAAATATTTTTAATCATATCACTTCTATCAGACTGTCAGCATTTTTAAAATAAATGCATGATCTCTACAGATTATGAAATATAAATTGAGACACATATAAGGTACCTCACATAAAAAGAAGATAGCTTACTTGGTAAACTATAGTGAATGTAACTTGTGCCTCAAAAGACAACCAACTACTTAGTATCGTCTGGAAATGGTGACAGGGGAAAAAAGCCACTGTACGTTGATGCACGACTTGGAGCAGTGAAGAATTTTGGTGCTGACTGTTTTCATCACCGATTGTACTGTTTCTTTTCCTCCTCTGCCAACCGGTAGAATTCCTTTCCTGCTAAAGTTTTTTTCTTCTTCTTTACTGAACCCTCTTTCCTTTAAGCGGCAGTCTATCGCTTCCTTCCCCTTAAGTTTTGCTGATTTCTTTGGGTTTGGTCTAGAAAAGAGCAATAGGTTGACAGTCTGTTGGTCGCTGTGCTTAGAAATAATAGTAGGCGTCTAGAGTTGGGAGATAAGCTGGTATGGTGACAATGATCTCAGTACACGGTATACACATACTCTCTCTCTCTCTCTCTCTCTCTCTCTCTCTCTCTCTCTCTCTCTCTCTCTCTCTCTCTCTCTCTCTTAGAATGAAGAAGAATCCGAGTAACTAATTTTTTCAGTAAAATAGCGTTGGTTCAGTCAGTGTCCTACAAGATTGACTTGGTGTTAGTTCTGCCGACATATTGACGAAATATTTAGTCTTTAACCTTACCAAGCTCTTGTTCTTTGTGTATAAAGTTCACATGATAATGTTTTATGTAATTCAGTTCGTATTATAATCTACTGCCGATACATTATCTTCACTTGTCCATGCATGTAACGACATGAAAGGTGTTAGTGAGGTGACTTAAGCTTCATTTTAGTTATTATTTAGGAGACTTACTGTACTGTGACTTTAATCAGTGTTCATGTAATTCCATGCGTTCACAGATGTGCTTCCCGTGTGGGAATTTAGGATTGTTAGACTTGGTATTGTGTGTGCACACGCACGTTCGAATTTGTATGTACACATGGGAGACACACCTCTGTATCATGCGGTCATACCCACTGGATTATGCTACTCTCCTTTTGCGCATGGGCATTTGGCGAGAGTGTAGGTTTAGGAGGAACAACATGAATTTCTGTCAAAGTTTTTAGATTTTTTTTAAACATAAGGACTTATTTAGCCAATTTTTCCTTGACTTTCAGACTTGAGCCTAGCTTTCATGGCATGTTTGTTATTTTTGTATCATGTTTAAATTTTCCAGTCTTGCCTCATTATTGTCTATATTCTTTCTAAACTATATATATATATATATATATATATATATATATATATATATATATATATATATATATAATGGCGAATCGGCTACATTTTATCTACTATACGCGAGGGTGTGATATTTCCATAGAAATGGATACAGCAAGGAATATGGAAATTGTGGGGGGGGGTCATGGAGGCGATTTTGAGTCTGGTCCGTATTATTTACGTACATGCATACTGTACATGCGCATACATGTATATAAATATGCACACATATACACACACACACACAAGCCTCACATATCGCTGAATATGGAATTCACTGTGCCTCGGGACTTTAGTGTGGTAATATATATATATATATATATATATATATATAGATATATATATATATAGATATAGATATATATATATATATATATATATATACATACATACATATATATAGTATATATATTATCTATGTATACATACATACATACTGTACATATACGCACATATAAATATACATATATATATATTATATGTATATTTATATGTGCGTATGTATGTATGTGTATATATATAATTTTACCACATCACAGTCCTGAGGTACAGTGAATTCCATACTGAGCGATTGTGAGGCTTGTGTGTGTATATATATATATATATATATATATATATATATATATATATATATATATATATATATATATATATATATATATATATATATATATATATATATATATATTTATTTATTACCCTTCAAGGAAGATGATACCATTCCAGGTCTTAGAAATAATTTTTTGATGATGTTTTAGCTCCATACCCGCATCCTCTATGTGTGTGACCCACCGGCAGTTGGTTAACAGAGTTTAACCGAACATGTTTAAATTTCTCAGTCGGTCCCGGGTAACGAATTCGTGCCCGCTTGCCATTGAAGCAAGGGTCATGCCCACTAGTCAGCAAGGTTCCTATCTATCAGTATACACACATACACACAAATATATATATATATATATATATATATATATATATATATATATATATATATATATATATATATATATATATATATATGTATATATATATATATATACATATATAACGTATGTCTATAGCCTATATAAGCGAATGTATATTTGTTAATGGATAGAGGTGCATGGATGCGAGTGGGAAGGTAATTCATCGGTTTTTCCGTAAAGTGTTTCGATTTTTTTTTTTTTTTTGAGGAAACATATTTAGAAGAGAAAAAGAGGCAGAGCGAGCTACTCTTAGCAAATTGTTATTTCAGTTTTGGACACTCCAGACCATATAAGTCATATCTCGGTTTCTTATGAGATGACTTCGTTCATCAGCTCTCAGTTGAATTTATTCTGCGTTAAAACATCAATTGCTTTGAAGAAAAGTCAAGTTTTTTTTTTTTTTTTGTGGGGAGGAGGTGGGTAGGGGTTGGAGAATGCTTGGGTAATGGGGGATAGTAGGAGGGGTGGTCTGGTGATGGTTGAGTATTTTCCCCGCTTAAGTGGGTGGGTGGGAGGTGGGGGCCTTGTCCGGGAAGGGAGAGGAAGGCATAAGAGTGGCGAGATGCGACAATCCATTTGTTGATATGGAACTTTAAAAGACTCGGCCTTAATCCGAGCATCCCTCTTCTTCTTCCTAAATCACAACGGAGGGTGACTGGAAGGGACTTCGACCACTTTCTCCCTATGGCGCAAGAGGGGGATTCGCTTGCCGCTCCGCCGTTATTTGATGAGGGATGAAATTTTGAGACGAAAGTGGGTTCTTGGTATCTATAAGACGCATCTCAAATTAGCATATTCTGGACAAATGCGAAGTACAGGCGGCAAGAAGCACCAGTAGTCTTCAGGAGTCCCTCGGGGAGGGGATTGTGAAGGGGGAGGGGGGAAGATATCTTGGGGAAGGAGTTTTATATACAGAGTGGGTGTACCTAAGAAGGGGGGATTATAGCCATCTGGTAGGGGTAGAGATCCCCGGTGGGGAGGGGGCTGTTGTGGTGTGGGTAGGGATGCTGTTGGTGTTGATGTTAGACTTTGTTGTATTTTCTTTTGGCTGGAAAAGATGAAACGTGGAGCCCAGAAAGAGATATTGGTTACTTCTTGCTTTGCAGTTCCCCAAATGCTTATCAGAATAGAGGACGCCTTTTCACTTCTTTTTTCGAAATTGAGAAAATGGGTATGAAGAGAGAGAGAGAGAGAGAGAGACAGAGAAAAAAAGAGAGAGAAAGGATCCGTCCGCCTTTGAAATTCCGGCAAGGTAAAAATGGCGACGTCGGAGGCGCAATAAAAGGATGAAAGCTTAAGAGGACGATAACAGACAAAAGTGTTTTGTTTTGGCCCTATTAAGAGAATTGCACACCAGACCGGAGGAAGAGGAGAGAGGAAGAGAAGCAAGAGGGTGGGGGGAGGGGAGGGGAGGGGATGTGGAAAAGAACTTCTTGAAGTTTCTATGCTTGCCTTCATGTTTGCAAAAAGGGGGTTGGGGGGAGGGAGGTGGGAAGGTGGACGAATAGGAGGGGGAGGGACTGTTGAAAAGGATCGAATCCTTTCCATGTGATAGTCCTCGCCAGTTATATGCATTTATTGTTTTGCCCAAAGACGATGTCCTGACAAAAGAATCTTTCGTCATCAAAGAAATTCGTCTCAGATCACTGTTATGATATTGCTCTTCCCCAGAACCTATGGATGTCGTTATCTAAAACATAAAATTTCCCTGTCAGTGACCAACCACTGAATTCTGTGAAGTGGAAGGGAACTACCAATGCATATCTCGGATTTTCCTATACATAAAGTAATGCAGTTTTTTAAAGTAAGCTGTCCAGTACATGTGTCCGTTTTTCTCGTTAACAGCATAAAGTTGTTTAGAGAGACAATGCCCAGAGAGATAATAGGCCTACTTCTCACTGAAGTAAATAAGAACATCCAACTTATGACACGCCGAGTTTTACGTTTCAGGTGTCAGCCTTTTCTATTTACATGTCTTTTTATAGTGCGTATAGAAAGTTTAAATGATTAGAATTCATAATAAAAAATTAATAAAATCCCAAATGAAAAACTTACCATTGCAATCTTTTAATTGTATGGAGCATTGGAATTTTTTTGTTTGAAATTTGCAGTTGGGATTCAGCCGTGATTTAGTGATTTGAATATGAATGTTCCTGTCTGTTGTGTTTTTCCCCTCTTAAGCCACTTTCTTCACCTTTAAATGAAAGTACTTTTTGTTGGGAATTCCAAGACGAAAACACTTACTCAGTCTCAAGGGTCATCTGAATTGAAGCGTCTTTCATAACATTCATTTCCAAAATTGTCAATTTTTATTCTTTATATTTCCTAGGTAATTTAATTTATCTTTATAAAAGGAGGATTTATCATTGCATGCGGGGGCAGTCCATGAATTTTTTTCGTGCAGTGATCGAGGTCTTTCGAACAGCCGCGTGCGTTTCGATCTATACACTATAAAAAACAAGTAAAAAATGCGCCGAAGTGTCTTCGGCGCAGTCGAGTTTTCTGTATATCGTGTAATGCTGTATGAAACTCTCAGCCACGGCCCAGGGAAGTCATCCACATCCCGTTGGTGGCCTGTGTTATTGGCACCTATATCGGTACCAGACGCACGATCATTGCCAAATTTAACCCTAAATATATTAAAAACTACTGAGGCTAGAGGGCTGCAATTTGGTATGCTTGATGATTGGAGTGTGGTTGGTCAACATAGCAATTTGCAGACAAAAAGCCATCTCAGTAGTTTTCTTTCACAGAAAACTAAAAGGCAAATATGTCGGAAAGGGCTCATGACTTAATTCCAGGTAAGACAAACTTTGTCCCATTCGTGGAGGGCTTTCACGTTCTTGGATCGCCATCTTCAAAAGTGAGAGAGGAACGCTGGACCAGGCTCATCCTCTAAATTAACCTCTCGTGGAGGTTCGAAACTCTGTTTCCTTGCAATAAATGACTTCCATCTGCTAGATATCACTGGTCAAGCTGGGCTGTTAATGTGGTCTTTAAAAAATGACATATTCATGGCTAATTTTGTGATAAGACTCTCCACCCACAAGGACATCAACTTGTCGAAACTCTTCTCTCCCAAGTATCATTTTATAATCCATTTGAATAATTTTCATAAATCCGTGTTTATTTTGTATTGCATTTGCTGTTTATAATTTTTACTTTGTGTTTGTTCAATAACCAGCTTATGTACAGTACAGATACTACATATCTTACCTGGACTGCTGTAACTTTTAAAAAAAACTTTTTGTTCAATTTCTTTTAAAAATAACTTTTGTTTTTACTAGATTTGTCACACACTATTCTTTTGCCAGTCTTACTGTGTTACTGTAATTTGTCATTATGTTACCCACACTCCAAATTCTCCTCACGTCTTTCAGTTTCAGATTGTATAATCGTACCTCAAGAACTCGTATCTCTATATAGTTTGCTTTTGCCAAAAGGCCTCCTCTCTGTCGTCGAACTATATAAACGACCATCTTTCACACGCATCGGTTGTTTCTGTCGTGCCACAGAAAACATTCTCGTACACATTCCTTCAGTTTCATTTTTACCTCCGTAATCGGCTCTCTCCAGTGTTACCGTTAATTGACTTACGCTGTGAGGCCGACGCACGTGGTCGTTTGTTTCCTCATAGATCGTTTCATGGCGTGTTATCACTTCCCTGAACAGCTGCTCTTTCATTTTCTCTTCCCGCTTTGATTATTCGTTTCTGTGATAGCCTTGTAAAATTTAGTACCTCCACTAGCAAAGTTGGAACGGTGTGTATGAGTGCATGTTGGCCGAGTCGGTTGAGCTTCAGGCCGTCTTTCGATGGGCCGGAGTTCAATTCCCGCCGCCGGCTGATGAAGAGTTAGAGGAATTTATTTCTGGTGATAGAAATTCATTTCTCGCTATAATGTGGTTCGGATTCCACAATAAGCTGTAGGTCCCGTTGCTAAGTAACCAATTGGTTCTTAGCCACGTAAAATAAGTCTAATCCTTCGGGCCAGCCCTAGGAGAGCTGTTAATCAGCTCAGTGGTCTGGTAAAACTAAGGTATACTTTAATCAAGAACGAGTGAACAGATCTTGGTGAAACTTTGTAGATGAATCGATGAAGTGACCTCCTATAGTCTGTTAACTTTGATTTTATGAACTTATCAACTTCTTGAGTAAGTTAACTTTGATAAGTTAGCTTTGATCAGGTGACCTTCCCGAATTGACAGCTTTCTTTAGGTGACCTTCCCGAGTTGATTAACTTTGATTAGGAGGCCTTCCGGAGTTGAGTAACTGTGATTAGGTGACCTTTCCTTGCTGATTAACTCTGATTAAGTGACCTCGAGCAGGTAGATTAACTTTGGATAGGTGTCCTAGCGCCGATAATCTTTGATTGGGTGACCTTTCCTAGTTGATAAATTTTTGATAAACGACGATGACATGCAGTGTAATTAATTTTTCAGTTGATCTTATGTCGTCTTGACATTATAAATGAGAGGGAAAGACGCACGTACCATGTGATTTATAATTACCCGTCTCATTACCTTTATAAAATGTGATCCGTCAGCAATCTTTTGAGTTTTGCAAGAAGTTTCATTTACTGAGATAAGTTTTACGTCGGTAAATAAGTACTATAAGTACTAATGTACGGCACACAACAATTGCAGTTTACTGGTTGTATCCCACGGTAATCGTATTCTCTTGTTCATTCTATTCTAAAATGCATGTGCCGCGGAGGATATATTCCTTTACGTGCCTTGTCGATGTTCCTAATATGAACTTCATAAACGGGAAGGTTGTTCAGGGCTAGAACGTAACAGTAATTTTGTAATTATAAATCAGGTTTTAAGGTAACAAGCTTTCCTCTGAACCACATTTAACTTTCCGGTTCGTCTCCCAGAAAGAGTGATTTTGGCAACGCTTTAATTCTCTCTTCTGGTGCCACGCTGCGATGATTTTACCAAATACACGTGAAATAATTTGTCAATTGTTGGAGGCTAGTTATATAAAGACCTATCAACAAACGAGGCAATTAATGCGCATAGTTGATTTAACATTATCTATCGCGGGGATTGAATTCAAAGCTTGAATGTCGAGCCAATATTCGAAAGATGAGAATATCTAGTTTGTCAGGAATTTAGTGGACAAAGGGAAGAATTTTAAGCCTTAGGGTAATTGCACTAATACTTTCATTACGTCTGGGTATATCATTGATTGTGAAAATAGTTGAAAAATCATTCTGTTTTAACGTTGGCCCTCGTACGTTTGCTATCTCCTCATCCTTTCCCATTTTTTATTTCTCCTTTTCTTTTCTTCTTCTCATCTTGAAAGATATCCGTGATCGAATTCCAAACAAGAGTAAAAATTTCTTTTATATCCTTGAATGACAACATTTGTATTTTTGACATTCTATTAACTGGCAACTTTTATAAAAGATTGAGCTTAAGTGTATCAGGTCTAAGTTAACAACGCTGGAAAGAGGCGAGAGTTCTTGAAATATTACACAATTTCAAAGAAATATTCGCACAATGATGAACCCTGTATAAGTGAATTCTATATTAAGAATTTTCTTTTGTATTCACTACATACTTTCAAATATATATTCTAGTTATCCTCGCATCTTGCATTACATGAACAGTTGTAATTGATGTTGAAAGTTGTATAATTAATATTTTACTTAGGTGTGTGTGTGTGTTTTATCAGTAGTATTTTACTTGTGTTTGTGTGTGTGTGTGTGAGAGAGAGAGAGAGAGAGAGAGAGAGAGAGAGAGAGAGAGAGAGAGAGAGAGTTGGTTATTTAGTTCGTTTTCTGTCCAAAATTTCCATAAACCAGTTCAAGGAAATTTGCACCTTGAATAGATCGGTACTGAATAAAAGCCTTCCTTGATAAATTATACGGCGGTTAATGACTAATCATGAAATATTTAACTGTAATCAGTATATTTGTCACTATAAATGTGCGTCGGAAAACATCCGCGAAGACTTCAGCGCCGGAAGTTTCTCTCATCATGGAACTCAGAAAATAATTAAGCAGCTGAAGTTTTCAGCAAGTCTTTTCTCAATAACCGCCAAATCTGAACAAAAGCTCTCCAGTTTTCTGAATTTCGTTTATAGCTTGAGGCAAGGGCTTCGAGGCTTTGGCTCGTGTAGCTTTGAAAAGTATTCATTTATTTTGTTTCAAGTATCAACTCACGAATCTTGTATGTGTTGTGAATTATTTTTTATCGAATAGCCTGTTCGATAAAACAATAAAAGTAATGGGTCTTCGTGGACAGACTTAACAACTGTTTAATTCTGTATGTTTCATAGGTTTCATAGTGTAAATGGGGAATTCGTTAGTTGTGCACTAGCAGTACTACACAAAGAAATATATTGATACGCATTACACCTTATCATATACAGTACACACTACCCAAGCGTTTTAGTTGATATCCGTATGTTACTTTGCTCTCTTTGTAAAGACAAATTTAATTATATAGGGAGTCAATATCAGTGGTCAGGCATGAAGAATATCCCTTTCTCCCTTCCCATTTGTTTTTTTCTTGTTTCGATCAGGACTAGCGTAGATAAGGGACTTGGGATGTCTAATTATTTTTTTTACATATTTTGTATATTTAGAAAAAAAAAAAACACCATTGCCGGGAAGAGGTGGGAGATCGTAAAAATGTGCTATTTTTCGGAATGAAAACTTAGCATTTTGATTTTTGTGTGTGCCATCAATTTCTCTTAAATCTTACCATCTGCATCCTTCCCTCCTTTAATTCCTTTCTCCCACCACATCGACCATTTTTCTTTTACTTTCCCTCTTTTCCTTAATCTTTTTCTATCGTCTTGTTTGATTTCTTTTTCTACATTCATTCATTCACTATCGTATCCTGTATTTTCCTCATTTCTGTTAAATTTCGTCATTATCACTGCATCATTTTCATATGTTAACATCTACAATCTTATGTTACATAATCGTATATGTGTTAATTGATTCAACTATCTTCATTTTCTTGTTTCAGTCTCTTCATTATTTCGTCATTCGTTCATGCTTTATTTTTGTCAGATTTCTCACTTTTTTTTTGTATTCCACACTCCTTTTTTCGATTTTTTAAAAATTGTCTCCAATTTCTTTTGCTTTGAATAGGCGCATCTTCCATCTCCCTTTCTATTCTCATGGTTTTACCTTGGCTTTTCACTTTTCCAAGAAGTGTTATTCTTCCAAATCACATTTTTTGCAAGTCTAACCTTATTTTTTCTTTTGCTGTCTATATTTTTAAATTATCAACCTATTTGAGTTCCTTCCATCCGAAGTTCCTCATATTTCTTTTGCTATTGCGTTTTTCTCTCTTTCCTTTCTCCATTTCAACCGCCCTTTTAGCTATTTTGTCCGTTCCACGTTTGTAATCCTTTTTTCTTTATTCTCTCCTAATTCGTGATCTTCATCTTTTTCCCTTTTCCCCGCCTTCTCCATCTCCATACCCTTTCATTAATCCTGTTGCCTTTCCTCGGGTCTTTTACCCCCTTTCCCTCTTCCTCGGCCCATTGACCCTTTTCTCTCTCCTCACCGTTGCTTCACCTCCCCTATCTCCGTTGCTTTCCTTCTTCCTCCCTCCTACATTCCCGCCTCCTCCTCCTCCTCCTCCTCCTCCTCCTGGGTCCCAACCGCCTAAAGTGTTTTTCATTTTCACAACCTATAGGGAAACTTGGGACTTAATTAATGCATTTTTATACTCTCTTCTTAATAAGCAATTTTTTAAAACCAGGAAATTAAATGATATGTAGCGAGAACCTGGTTAATGAAGGCTCAGGAATCCCTCTCTGCCTTCCCGATTCGTATTTACCATTTCTTTCGCTCTTAAAAATCGCTTCTTTCGTCGGACGTCGGGGACGAAACAAAAAGAAAGAGAGGCCGATGTCTGGCGCACCTTCTCTTGTCTTTATTAATAATTTTGGCCCTTTGTTTTGCTAAGTTTGTCGATTGAATTGATATACTGTATAGATGTATATGTGTGTATATATGCTTGGATGTGTATATTTAGATTATGAATATTTCTTTTATATACATAGCTCGGTTCACGTTCATAATGGGTTACGAACTAATTACTATTGGGATCCGGCAAACACCTGGAATATGGTTCTATTTTTATTCCTAAAAATGAATTTGTTCTCAAAATAAAAAGGAGCTTCTGATATAACTGAAATTAAGGTTATATCATTATTTCATTTTTATTGCAGTTGTAGTATATATTTATTGAATTTATTTATATCGATATATTGTGTGTGTATATATATATTTATTTATTTTTATTTATTTATTTATAAAGATAGAGCTATAGGTATGATATATATATATATATATATATATATATATATATATATATATATATATATATATATATATATATATATATATATATTGTATTTATATATTGAATATGAGCAGTCTTATAAATAAACTTATATGAAGAAATGATTTTTTTAGGGACCTTCAGTGTTTTTCAACTGTCAAGGGTTTTTATTAATTTATTATTAGTAATACCAAGATAAATGCAATTTTTCAATGTTTTTCTAGTGTATTTGTTTGTATTTTTAGAAAGGATTAATTCTTCAAAATCTCTCTTTAAAATGATGTATTGTTCACGGAACGCTAGCCATTTCATCAACCCTAATTCATTGTTGATGATTCAGAAATTTGATAATAGTGTGAATGGAAGCTCTGCCAAACAGCCTCAACCAGTTATCTAAGTATTCTATGTGTATCTGCTTATGTACGTGTCCTACGTAGGTCTACAATGACTATTTTCGAGAGAACATAGAAAGACGGAGTTTCTGTGAATTGTCTCATATTCATTATTTGTTTTTCGCAGATAAATTTTATTTCTGCAATCGTATCTAAAGCAGCCTTCTTTCCCAATCATATCACTGTAAAGTCTTCGTGAAAGTCAGCCGTAATATTTTTTCTTGGCAACAATTGTGTTTTTATTTTTCGTTTGGATGTTTCTTGGGCTTAGTAGAGTAAGGAGGAAGACACCAATAAGTATGCCCCTTGGGGGGCTAGTGCCGTCAGTACACCTCATGCGGTGCACTGTAGGCATTACTTAAGGTTCGTTGCAGCGTGCCTTCGGCCCTTAGTTGCAACCCTTTTCGTTCCTTTTACTGTACCTCCTTTTAATATTCTCTTTCTTCCATTTTACTTTCCACCCTCCCCTAACAATTGATTCATAGTGCAACAGCGAGGTTTTCCTCCTGGTCCACCTTTCAAACCTTTTACTGCCAATTTCCGTTTCAGCGCTGTATGACCTCATAGGTTCCAGTGCTTGGCTTTTGGCCTAAATTCTATGTTCAGTTCAATTAACCAATAAGTATAAATGGAAAGGAGAAAAATTGAACAAGCGAGCTAAGCAAGAAACATGGCCATTGGTCTTTTGATTACTCTAGTGATTTGTCACGTTCTTGTTATTCATGGGACCATCCTTGGCTATATGTTAAAAGAGTCTTACTCTGCTTTAAAGAGCTTGCCATTAATCTTTAAAGAGTTGGTTACTGCTGCTGCTTTATTTTCAGTTTTGTTTTGGTGTTAGGACATATCTTTTCCTTAAATGAGATTAGGTTCGCTGTCATCCAAGGTGTCAATCTGCTATTCATACTTTCACTGTGAAAGTTCCTTAATGTGCATTACTGTTTTTCTCGTGGTTCTTAAGGCTAGCAGCTTCATCTCAGAAATTCATAACTGGAAATGAAAGACTTAATAACTAATAGAGCCACCCCTTCTAAAGGTGAAAGGTATACGACACACACACACACACACACACACACACACACACACACACATATATATATATATATATATATATATATATATATATATATATATATATATATATATATATATATATATATATATATTACATCTTGGATGACTTTTGAAGAACTACAGTATGTGCTGACCTGTCAGTGGCTCTTCACTGCAGGTGCATTTATGCTGACTTTGGAAATTTGCTCAGTTGGATACAGAGAGCTATTTGATCATGATATTTCAAACATTGAACTGATGCCGCTGGAAGTGCCCAGGTTCCGGTGAGGTATGTGTGTGTGTGTGTGTGTGGGCGATCTCCCACGGTATATTAACCGGGGGATAGACTCTTGCAGGGGGATTGCATTAAGAGATCTGGGTCTGTTTGATTAGTGGTGTAGTGTTAGAAGATTGCCACTGGAAAATCTGTTGTATGTCGTCATAGAAAGTGAGCACCATAATTCATGGGCACTTATCACTTTACAGACATTTCTAATAGACAGACCAAATAGTGCTGCAGCGAAATACCTCCGGGTCTCCATGATGCATTGTCCTGTTTTGTGTCTCCAGTGTGCATTTTTCTGTTTTAGATATTCATGACAGCTAACACCATTTCAGGTTTTAATGTAATGATATGTTTCTTTCAACAAGATTCGAGTTTCGTCCTGAGAGGACGAATATTTGAAAGTGGTGTTTTTACTCTTACATGCTATATGACATATATTGTGGTCTAAAAGAATTATGACCTCATTACTTTGATGACTAGGGTGTTATTCACTACTATTGCTTGGAATAGAATTTTTGTAAAACAGTATTTCCCCTGGTTATGTTTTCCCTTGATAGGGGGTGTGAATCACTCCATTTCATGACTGTAGGCCTTTGTGTAAAGATAGGGTTAGTGAGAGAAGACAACAAAGAAGGGATTTGCTGACTCAGGGATGAGCCATGGCTACCACAGACATCTTAGAGAAGTAAGATGATTGATTTGGTTCTTAAAACCGATAAAACAATAAAAGATAGCCCTGTATGACCTGGGAAAGGCCCATTAATATGTATGCCCATTAATATATATATATATATATATATATATATATATATATATATATATATATATATATATATATATATATATATATATATATGCATATATATATATGTATATATATATATATATATATATATATATATATATATATATATATATATATATATATATATATTATATTTATGTATTGAATTTGAGCAGTCTTATAAATAAACTTATATGGAGATGATATGATTTTTTAGGGGCCTTAAAAACTAAGGATTAGACACCAATATCTATCATTTTCAGTCATCTTTATACGTCACCCGCTTCCAATTCCCTTCTCACCCCCTCCTCCTATTGGGACTGGACGTGGACTAAAACAGCACCAAGAGTGTCACTATCTCAGTGACCTCGAAAACTATGGATCAAACACTAGTATCTGTCGTTTTCAGCTATTTTTACAAGTCACCCTCTTCCCATACCACCCTCCTTTGGAGCCAGTTATGTCTTACCCCCCAGTATTCTTTTCCAGATAGTAAGTGATATGTATACCAAGTTTTGTTGAAATTGCCCAATGCGATTCAGAGTTATTTTGGCACATACATACGCATACATCCATTTATGTACATATATATATATATATATATATATATATATATATATATATATATATATATATATATATATATATATATATATATATGTATATATATATAAATGGCTGTATGGGTGTGTATGTGCTAAGATAACTCTGAATCTCATTGAGCGATTTCATCCAAACTTGGTATACCTATGACTTACTATCTGGAAAAGAATACTGTCGGGGTAAGACATCACTGGTACCAAAGTGGGGGTGGTGTGGGAAGGGGGTGACATGTAAGAGTAACCAAAAATGACAGATTTTAGCGTCTAATCCATAGTGTTCAAGGTCACTGAGATGAATAGTGACACTCCCGATGCTGTTTCTGTCCACGCTCAGCCCCGATAGGAGGGGGGGGGCTGTGGTGAGAAGGGGATTGGAGGCAGGTGACATGTAAAGATAACTGAAAACGATAAATATTAGTGTCTAATATTTAGTTTTCAAGGTCGCCGAGATGAAAAGTGACACTCCCTTTAAGTCCAAGTTCAGCCCCGATAGGAAGAGGGGATGAGAAGGGGAGGGGAGGTGGTAACCATGTAAAAATAACCGAAAATGGCAGGTATTAGTGTCTAATCCATGGTTTTTGAGGTTGCTGAGATAGTGACACTCCCGATGTCCCTCAAGTCGAAGTTCAGCCCCATGAAGGGGGCAGTGAGAAGGGGTGAGAATGTGGTGACATGTAAAGATAACCAAAAATTACAGTTATTAGTGTCTAATCCATAGTTTTCGAGGTCGCTGAGATGATTACTGGCACTCCCGATGCTCTTTAAGTCCAAGTTCAGCCCAATAGGAGAGGGGGGGCGGGTTTGGTTGAGAAGGGGTGAAAAATAAAATGTAAAAAATGACAGATACTATTGTCTAATCCATAGTTTTCGAGGTTGCTGAGATGAATAGTTACACTCCCGATGACCTTTAAGCCCAAGTTCAGCCCTGATAGAAATGGGGGGTGAGAAGGGGTGAAATATTAAATGTCAAAAGTGATGGGCAATGTAACTGAAACAAGTATCTTAACAGGAGAGAGAGAGAGAGAGAGAGAGAGAGAGAGAGAGAGAGTAGAGGGGGTGTTGGGAAGAGAAAGAGGAAAAGAGTGAGGAGAGAGAGAGAGAGTATCGGTTGCCATTAAGTTTTCTTGGCAGCGCTGGGTTGGTCAGCTAGTATATATCATTCATACTTCATTGCTGATTCAGAAATCTTATGTACAAAAACTTCAACAAAATAATTGGTTCATGCACCTGCAAAAAAGCTCATCATCACCAATGCGGTTAGTTGCCTTACAGGCACGTCGTCATTCACCTTCATCCTCTACACATTGTGGCGTTTCCTGGGTGTCAAGGCCCTTCCCTTCCAGGACCACTTTCACGACATGTTTTCAGACCTTTCAGGTCTTTATCCCCTAACTTCTCCGATATGTATGCATTCTGTTCAACATAACCCTAGCCGCACTTTCCACTTTGGCAAACCATTTGAAAAATACTGAGCCATCCTTTCTCCTACGGTAATCATTTTACCACCTCTATCTACACCTCCATCCTTCCAATTTTTCTTATGCCATTTATACAGTTAATATTTAGGTGTTTAGCGTTCCATATTTTCTTTCTTTTGCACATGACAGCAATTCCAGTACAGTCCAACCGGGCATCCAGTAGACGCCCCAAGTCTTTGCCAGTCTTTTGCACACACTATTATCATGCCATATTTCCTCCCAAGTACCAAAACAAATCAGCCGCCTCCATTACCATTCTTATTAGATTTATTGCTTCGTCTTTCCGGTATCAGTTTACTCTAGTAACCTTACACCTACTCACATGTACTCGGAACTTACTCCCTTTCCAAATACATTTAAACTTTCATCCTTCACAAAAATATTCAAACTTTCATTAGTATCTGCAGTTTCTCTTCACTATCCCAAAACTCCATTGTATCATCTGGAAACATGAACCATTCCCCACAGCATTGAAGATTCCGTACTGAATGAAAGATGTGCTTTCTTATTGCAAAACCTTGGGCTTCTATTATCATCACTCCATGCTTTCTTATTGCACAACCTTGGACTTCTATCATCATCACTCCATCCATAAAGCCATGGAGACATAACACACTTGTCTCAGATCGCCTTTACACCAAGCCATTCACTCTTCCATCTGAACAAGTATTCTAACTCGCTATTTGCTGCCAACGTTTTATCCATGTAGGCTCATACCACTTCTTTCTCATTAAACTAACTTGCCATGATTATATTTAGTCACATTTTCACCCTTTTCTCTTCAGTGTAAAGATGTATTAAGATAAACTTTTCCTTCAATTAAAATAATTTCAGCTTTTCCTCCAGTAACTCCTGTTCTCACCTTTACATTTATCGGATTAGTCTTCTGTCTGCTCCGTCTTGACATAAAATCTAAAACTTATTCTCACCATTTTTTATTGTTAATTATGTCTGTGAATATTGCCTGGATCATGTATAACCGAGCAGTCATGCCCCTTTCGAAACAGCCTCCACTAAATTTTCTCTGTTCACAAATGTTACGGGAACTTCATACTCACCAACAGTACCATTTCTCTCACTCTCTGCATTTAAATCACCCAGCACAACTTCCTTTCTTAATCCCCAAACCCACCAAGGCAAAGGTTAAGTCTCCTCAGTTTATTCTATTTTACTCTTATCCTTTCGTTATTCTGGACCATATATACAAACTTAGAATCCAGAGGACATTTTCACTAGATATATAAGTATATTTATAATTGCAATGACATTTTACCTCCACGATCAAGACATTATAAGGTCGGCATGACCGTTAAAAGTACATATAGGCCTACTAGTGAAAGTAATCGGTAGATTATATATGTAGATTCTAAAACACTTGTCTTACAAAGGTGAGGGTGACTGTATTCTAGTTTTAATGAAATATATCTGAACTCAACAGACATGTACATATACATGCGTGAATTAAAGTAGACTTATATCATCTTAGCATTGCGGGATAAGTGTTGCCTCTTTCTTGCTACCATATGATGTAACCGTGACGTCAGGAGATGATTGTGTGTATGAAAAATGTTAATCAGGTAAAAATGGCCAGCATACTCTCTCTCTCTCTCTCTCTCTCTCTCTCTCTCTCTCTCTATATATATATATATATATATATATATATATATATATATATATATATATATATATATATATTGTTACGTGGGTGTCTTGGTGGATCAGTTATTGGTTAACTTACGTATAGTTTTTCACAGCCTTGCATGCCAAGAATACACGTAACCTGTCTCTTGAAGCCACGAGTTAGCCTCAAAGACAGACGTTAATTAATCAAAGGTCGCCAGTTAAGGGTAATTAACCTTAACAAAGAATATTCAAGGAATAAAGACTTTATGATAAACGTCACCAACTGCGGACGCAGAAAAAATCTCTACTTGTTAAGATGGTATTAAATGCAAAAAAAAAACACAACGGTTCTCCCCAAACAATGAGCGCTAGGCATAACGAATACCAGAGTATTAAAAATGACTTGCTTGCCTAAATCCCCAAGACTTACTGGGACAATTCGGCTAACGCTAACAATATAATAGTTTGGCTTAATCTAGACTTTGTAATAGCATATCCCGTAAGTGGTGGCTGGAGAATGAAACAAAGAAAACAGAAATACAGAAAACTTATTAGTCAATCGATGAAGCTTGAACAAGAATCGGACTTACCTTGAACGTCGAGTCGTTTGCGCATACAACGGACCTCAGGAGTCTTGATACTAGCAGTCTTCCCAATTCACCAATTAATATAGACGTAGGAGCAAAAGTCGAGTAAAGGAACAAAGAAGACCATTCCGGCACGCTACGCGGCGTACTTCCTCGTTCGTGGCCTGTCTCTCTCTGACTAAATTATATCTTGGTTTTGTCTACCGAAGTCTGTCTAGCTAAGATATTGCGAGGTGGGTCTACTACGCCAAAAAAAAAAAAAAAAAAAAAAAAAGCAGACCCAAAAAGTGGCTGGAAGCAGAGTCGGGTCACAATAACAAGGTCTTAAGATGGCGGCCAAGCTCCGTTAGGCCTAAATTTCAAAAACAACCGCGCGGCGAAGGAACACCAAAATGGCAGGTCCTCTAGTTCAAACAATTTCAAAACAACCGCGCGGTGGGTATTTTCTTTTTAGCACAAATTCAAAACAACGAACGAACCAAATGCAAGTATCCAGATTTTACTCTAAATATACCAATCATGCATAGCGTTTTACGTTAAGGATGGAAAACGAAATTACCAAACAACGTTGTCTTTTGTTATTGTATTTTCCACGGCAAAAACGTCGGTTTAAGGAGTGACTTCCATCAAAATGAAATGAGTCTGTCGTTCAGACGAGACCAAATTTGCTTTACTGAAAAAAAAATGTACTTTATGGCAAAATTACTATTTCTGTTCGTTCGCTATTTCACTGACATGGTGTTTTGAATGATGCCCGCTATATGAAAACGATAACAATCAGAATTGCCGACGCGATTACTAAATTTCTTTGTGTACCTGAAATGGGCTCCGCGCATTTGGTCTTCGGATTCGTTACTGGATGACTTAACTCGAATGGTCCGAACGCGATAAAAATGCCCTTTCTCATAACGTTACAAATTATGACTCGCTCTGCTTTCGATGCACCCTTTCCTACCTACGCTAATTCTCACTATACCTGTTATTCTAACTATTCTTCTTATTGCTTATTATTATGCCTGGATCCTTGTTTGGAAGAGTAAAATGGAATTTAATATCTGACTTTTATCTTTGGAATTAATGTAATTAATTTCCTTTTCTCCAGATTCTTTCTCTAATATTTACTTTAGATTCTACGCAAGGTCGTCAATGTTACGTGGGTGTCTTGGCGGATCAGTTATTGGTCAATTTATGTAAAGTTTCACGGCCTTGCATGCCAAGAATACACGTAACCTGTCTCTTGAAGCCACGAGTTAGCCTCAAAGACAGACGTTAATTAATCAAAGGTCGCCAGTTAAGGGTAATTAACCTTAACAAAGAATATTCAAGGAATAAAGACTTTATGATAAATGTCACCAACTGCGGACGCAGAAAAAATCTCTACTTGTTAAGATGGTATTAAATGCAAAAAAAAACACAACAGTTCTCCCCAAACAATGAGCGCTAGGCATAACGAATACCAGAGTATTAAAAATGACTTGCTTGCCTAAATCCCCGAGACTTACTGGGACAATTCGGCTAACGCTAACAATATAATAATTTGGCTTAATCTAGACTTTGTAATAGCATATCCCGTAAGTGGTGGCTGGAGAATGAAACAAAGAAAACGGAAATACAGAAAAGTTATTAGTCAGTCGATGAAGCTTGAACAAGAATCGGACTTACCTTGAATGTCGAGTCGTTTGCACATACAACGGACCTCAGGAGTCTTGATACTAGCAGTCTTCCCAATTCACTAATTAATATAGATGTAGGAGCAAAAGTCGAGTAAAGGAACAAAGAAGACCGTTCCGGCACGCTACGCGGCGTACTTCCTCATTCGTGGCCTGTCTCTCTCTGACTAAATTATATCATGGTTTTGTCTACCGAAGTCTGTCTAGCTAAGATATTGCGAGGTGGGTCTACTACGCCAAAAAAAAAAAAAAAAGCAGACCCAAAAAGTGGCTGGAAGCAGAGTCGGGTCACAATAACAAGGTCTTAAGATGGCGGCCAAGCTCCGTTAGGCCTAAATTTCAAAAACAACCGTGCGGCGAAGGAACACCAAAATGGCAGGTCCTCTAGTTCAAACAATTTCAAAACAACCGCGCGGTGGGTATTTTCTTTTTAGCACACATTCCAAACAACGAACGAACCAAATGCAGGTATCCAGATTTTACTCTAAATATACCAATCATGCATAGCGTTTTACGTTAAGGATGGAAAACGAAATTACCAAACAACGTTGTCTTTTGTTATTGTATTTTCCACGGCGAAAACGTCCGTTTAAGGAGTGACTTCCATCAAAATGAAACGAGTCTGTCGTTCGGACGAGACCAAATTTACTTTACTGAAAAAAAATGTACTTTATGGCAAAATTACTATTTCTGTTCGTTCGCTATTTCACTGACACGGTGTTTTGAATGATTCCCGCTATATGAAAACAATAACGATCGGAATTGCCGACGTGATTACTAAATTACTTTGTGTACCTGAAATGGGCTCTGCGCATTTGGTCTTCGGATTCGTTACTGGACGACTTAACTCAAACGGTCCGAACGCGGTAAAAATGCCGAACTGGCCTCCTCGGACGCAGGAGTCGAGATCGCTCTCGCTCCGGTTGTCGCAGCAGCCGGAGCAGGGAGCCCTCCTGTAGCTTTTGAAGTTGCCCCTGACTTCGTGCCCGCTAGCCCTTCTGGCCAGTCCCCAGAGTCGGTGTCCTCATCCCCTCCTAAGCCTGATACTGATAGGCCTTGGAGGAACCCGAAGAAGAAGAAGAAGGGGTGGAAGAGAGCCCAGTAGTTGCCGAGCTAGAAGCTCATCCAGGCACTAGTGCCCTCTCAGCACAGTGCCCTACCATCTTAGAGTGATCCTGGCCCCTTGCCCAGAGGAGGTAGCCAGTGTAATCTCTTTTTCCTGTACATAGCCTAGACTGCCTTAAGTACGGTACATCAGTTTAGTAGCCTTGTTCCTTCCACTTACCACCGAGCCACAGTAATCACGTAAGTAGCATAACTAATTTCAATAATCTTAACTATTGTGAAACGAGCCTCAGTGCTCATGACACGCATGGCCTAAGACCTCAGTGAGGCACCCATTTATCATATGAGGCAACCCTCATGAATTAACTAGTAATTATTAATTGTATTAAACCTAAACCAAGTTGTAATTTAGTTAGAACATTAACTCTTATGTTGGTGCTACGGTCGGGTTAGGATAGGTTAGGCTAGGGAGTACCATAGAATGTACCACTAGGCTAGGTCTAAAAACATCATGATTGTAGGGGGTAGCCTATAATAACCGTAAGCACCTTCTAGTACTATTAGAATTAGGTAAAGTAGTGATTATAGCTCATATCCTATCTAGGGTTAGGTAGTTCTGTAGCTAGGTAGGCTAACCAGGACTAATCTGCTCAGGGGAAGAAGAGTAACCTACTAGAGGTGAACAGCTTGCTTAGGACAGACCTTCACGCCCGAAAAGGGAGTGAAGGCCCTCTTAAGGGGGGGAGCTTTTATAAATATTACTGCTGTTCGCCTTCGATGTATTTAGGTGTAGGAATATTAGTCAGATTGACCTCGACAGAGAACATCTCCGTCCCGCAGGTAGGCCAGGCAATTCAAAATAACAATCACAGCAGAGACAGATGGCGCCCGAGCATAGGCTGGGTAGTTCAAAAAACAAAATATGCCTATGGCATTAGGGACCTAAACCTCAGAGAGGGTTTTCACTCAATAACCTCTAGTAATGGTGGTCTTTAGCTATCTTTCCCTTTACTCTATGCATTGGCGATGTCTTTGTCAAGGTCGGAGTGCCTGGGGCGGCGTGTCAAGAGGCCGCCTCACCTTGGAAACGCGAGCGAGGTCAGAGAGAGACAGGCCACGAGCGAGGAAGTACGCCGCGAGCGTGCGGAATGGTTTTTGTTCCTTTACTTGACTTTTGCTCCTACGTCTATATTAATTAGTGAATTGGGAAGACTGCTAGTATCAAGACTCCTGAGGTCCGTTGTATGCGCAAACGACTCGACGTTCAAGGTAAGTCCGATTCTTGTTCAAGCTTCGTCGATTGACCAATAACTTTTCTGTATTTCCGTTTTCTTTGTTTCATTCTCCAGCCACCACTTACGGGATATGCTATTACGAAGTCTAGATTAAGCCAAATTATTATATTGTTAGCGTTAGCCGAATTTTCCCAGTAAGTCTCGGGGATTTAGGCAAGCAAGTCATTTTTAATACTCTGGTATTCGTTATGCCTAGCGCTCATTGTTTGGGGAGAACCGTTGTGTTTTTTGCATTTAATACCATCTTAACAAGTAGAGATTTTTCTGCGTCCCCAGTTGGTGACGTTTATCATAAAGTCTTTATTCCTTGAATATTCTTTGTTAAGGTTAATTACCCTTAACTGGCGACCTTTGATTAATTAACGTCTGTCTTTGAGGCTAACTCGTGGTTTCAAGAGACAGGTTACGTGTATTCTTGGCATGCAAGGCCGTGAAACTTTACGTAAATTAACCAATAACTGATCCGCCAAGACACCCACGTAACAATATATATATATATATATATATATATATATATATATATATATATATATATATATGTGTGTGTATATACTGTATATGTATCTATAATAGTGATTTGCATATATATATATATACACATATGTATATATAATAGTGATTTGCATATATATATATATATATATATATATATATATATATATATATATATATATATATATATACAGTATACATATATGTATATATGTATTTACACACATATATATATATATATATATATATATATAATATATATATATATATATATATGTAAATATGTATATGTATATATATATGAAATTGAGAATCATATTCATAAAAAGACTCTCTCTCTCTCTCTCTCTCTCTCTCTCTCTCTCTCTCTCTCTCTCTCTCTCTCTCTCTCTCTCTCTCTCTCTCTCTCGGGTTTCGTGCGTGTACGTTCAGAATAATTTTTCCTTGGAAAATCTTTGTAACTAATCCTGTGTTTATACCTAGTTAGTAAAATTAGCAAGAGAATTTTTGTTACGCACGTTTACTGGGAAAGGATTGGTATAGATAACATATCAGATGATGGAGAGTTTTTTACGGCTTTTATTTTTCTTTTTGTTGTACTTTTTAATTTACCTGTTAATATTTTCTCTTCATTCCTCATTCTGTGCAGTCTGGAAGGAATTGACCTTTTGGAAAATGACTTATTTTGGGAACTGATTCATATTCAGTTCAGTGTTTTGTTTACCGGATAATCCGTCATTTATTAAAGTTTCAAATATCATGTTATTTTAAATTTTATTCCTCGAGTACAACTTGATTCTCATTCTCTATTTTTTTAATGCACTATTTCTATTTTAGTTTTCATTATTGCGATGCCGTGTTTATCCAGTCATAACCAGTTATCCTTTATTTTTAATTATCTTATCATTTGCATATTATTATTGTCAAAGTTCCATTTATTTTTCATTATGTATCATTTCATACCCATTCTTAAGGCAATACTTTTATTTCAACTTGTTTTGATGCTTTGAAACTAATTTCGTTGTCTAATTACATGCATTACATGAATCAGTTACAGTTTGTATGATAATTTTTCTTTTTCTCTGTGATTTCAGAATAATTCATTAAGTAGTTTTCTATTAATAATTTTTCCTACTAAATTCTTTAGGCTTTATTTGAGTAGCTATTAAAAAATCGTATTTACTCACATTGTAATTTTAATTTAAATTTTCGTTTTTTACATGTCATTCTCAGTTCATAAATGAGATTAGTGTCATTACGCATTTATTTTATATCATATTTCTATTGGTATCTTAATATCAATTCAACACCTGTATTTTATTTAATCCTTACCACGTGTATTTCACTTTTCGCTTTACTTCCAAATAATAATATTTAAGTAACCTCTGAAAGTTACTTTTAGTTAATTCACTGAACTGCATAATGTGAATTGTCATTTGATCATTATCCAGACACCTTGTTATCGTTTAATAAGCGTAAACATCATCGCAGATTTGCATCCCACCTCATTCACTTTTTGTTATTACTGAGTTAAGTGTAATTTGCCGTTTAATTTGCCTTTGGCATCTGAATTGGTACGTAAATTTAATTCAATATTTAATAATCTCGTTATGACTTGTACTTCATTGTGTAGTCAATGCTTAAATCTAGTCATTCAGGTGCGTTAATCTCGTTATTCAGTAATGGTTTTTATGTAGTTTGTTTCCTAAATCATAATTTAATTATGAATCTCGTGGAAGTAGTCAATGGTCGTTTAACTAATGCGTTATCAGATGCCCATTATAAATGTCTTAAATTACTTTCAGCATCCCATTATCTGGTTGCACTTTCGGTTATCTAAGCTCATTTGCCCAGCATTATGTAAAATACATACTTTGGTATTTTTACATTATATTTATATTCTTTTCTGTTTATTTAATTTTCCCATTACCGAAGCGACTAGTACTAGTAACAAGCTGTTCATAATGTACGAGTAGCATAGACATGTGAAAATGCGAAGAAAAGGTTGCAAGGAAAGATAAGAGATTAAATTTTGTTGGTGTAACACCAAAAAAAGAATTTCAAAGGGTTGTAGGTATCATGAGAAACAAGATTATGGAGGGAATTTCAAAAGCCTATAATGTGCAATTAGTGATCTATACCTCAATCGCACGTTCGTTACACTGCTGGTCTTGCGATCAGTGGAGTTGAGCGACATTGGTCTGGTTAGCTCAGTGGTTCTCAACCAGGGGGGAATTCCCGCCCAGGGGAGAATTTCAGAGTTTCAGAGAGAGGGGGGTGGGGGGCGAGGAATTGTGACCACAACTTGGCAGGCTCACTCTGGCAGTAGGACCACAAAAAACCCAGTTTGTATCGGTCCGCACTTCTGAGAGGTCACACTAGGCTTTCTCTCCGCTAGCTTGTGTGTTTGTGTTAGTATCTTGCTATATAATATTTGGAATGCACCTTTTTAGACAGGCAAATTTGGAAAGGGGGTTGGGGGGATGACATTCTGGCATATGGTGAAAGGGTGCATGGGCCATGAAAGGTTGAGAACCTGTTAGCTCTTGGTCTGATTACCGCCAGGGGATGCCAAACGCTATAGCTCATAAGCCCTAACGACCTCATGTGTAGGAATGTGCTTGGGATATCATCTCCATTTTAGAAAATTCCATGCTTATAAACACTCAGCAGATCTTAGGAATCTGGGCAATAAGACACAGCTGAGGTCAGCGAAACTACCTAGTAAAACCAAGAGTTAGTGATGAATGAGTGATACTGTAACGACGTCTAGGTACGATTTTGTTGTATTACAGCGTTCCAGTGACTTTGGCAGCGATTTTTAAGAGAAAGTTTCGGCCACTTAAGGAGAGAGAGAGAGAGAGAGATTATTGTATGTTAAGTGTAGTGTGGGGTTATTTCTGAACGGAATGCAATTGTAGGTAAAACCTTGACAATATCTTAGATAGATACGTGTAAGCTTAGTTAAAACTTGGAAAAAAACTGGGACAGGCTTAAAACATGACTAAACTTCCATTATATGATCACTCAGATAGTTCAGTGTTAGAGGCATATACTGTAGAGTTCTCAAAACGATAAAGGCTGAGTGGATATCAGCTACTAGAATGAGAGGCCTTTGTGGAATACCGCCACTTTCGTCTTTCCTGTGCTTTCACTATCACAAATCTTCACTTATCTGCAGCCTCCCGTCCCATAGTTCTCATCTATCATCCAAGTATGTGTGGGTCTTCCAAATAACAACTTTTATTTTATAATATGAATGGATTTTAATATTTTTTTTATGAAGCAGCATCTAAATTTCCAATTCATAAAAGGTCTAGACATGCATTCTTAAATGTAATATAATTCAGAAAGAAAAAAGTTTATATTCTCATTAGAGAATCATGTCGTCATAGAAATCCAGACGTTAACAAAAAACCCGACAGAAATTTATTTTACTCTTCAGGAGGCATTTCTGTGTTGCCTTCACACCGAGGCAGTGAATAAACAGTATTAATGTGCAACTGGCGTAACAGACCCCGGATTTTTTTAATGCACTCAATAGAGCATCGGGGACTAACACGCCATCATCAGGGGAAGTCAAGAGTCATACCTTTTTAACGGCCCTCCCAAGGCTCCCAGAACACTCCCAACTTCTTGATCTAGTCACACTTGCGTAGGCAATCTGTGCGTGTGTGCGTGCTTGCGCACGTGTGTGCGCTTGCAGATGTTGTATAAGCATGCAATGCACATAAACAAGTCCCGATGTAATCCATTAAGGCTGACGAGGTTAGTCGTAAGACGTTTATTTTGGTCTTTACGAGGGTGTCCCTACCGTGTAGTCACGCCGCCCCCCTCCTTCACTCTAAGGCCCCTGCCAGTGACGACGGGCTGGGCCCATTCCATCATTTTAAGCTCCTTGAGGCATCCCCGTATATCTACAGCAGGGGACACATTACACCTCCTCCTTCAGTTATCCTCGGGGAGTCCCACCAGGAATCGGGAATGGAAAATAGGAATCCTGGAATGGGTCAGAAACACGGCAGAAACGTCGCAGGGTAATTATCCAAATGGCTTCATTATCTTAATGTTGGCTGATGAAGATTTAAACAGAGTAGGGGAAGGGGGCAGGGTGGTGAGGACCACTTCTTCCTTCCTCCAACACCCCCTAGAGACCATCAGTGCAAGAGGAAGGGAAAGGGATTGGAGGTCTATGAGGGGGATCGGAAAGATAGAGGGGGAGGGGGTGAGGGTGAGGGCTTACGGTGTCGTCATGTACGCTCTCCCCTCAACCCCCTTTTTTTTTTCTTTAACTCTCCTTGGTTACATATGCTTCTCTACGTGCCTGACTCCATTTACGTCTGTTTGAGTGTGACTGAATGTGTTTGGATTCGCCTATGTCCGCGTCCTTGCGAGCAAGAGCGCATGTTTACACGCTCACGTTCTTGCTTCCGTTGGTTTACTTACCTGATATTTGCCCACATCGGTACACCATCATTTAGGATAGCGGCATGTTATTGGAATATTGTACTATCGTTTTACCTGTACACACGTGCGTATCGGAGTTTCATGGCATCTTTGAATGGCATTCTTGCCGTCACGACCGTATCTGCTTGTTAAATGTGTTCATGCAACAAATGATACCTGGATATC
>NC_089781.1:3754396-3761896 GCF_040412425.1 Macrobrachium rosenbergii
AAAATAACACTGGCCGAAGTCTACCATCGACCGTCTTATGAATTGTTGATTTACAACTCAGAATCTATCACCTTCATTATTATGACTTGGCTAGAAAGTACATGAACTCGGACATGTATGATGACAGAAGAAAGACAGAGAGACAGACGTAACCTTGTCAGAGTGGGCAGGTGTAGTTCACCTCCTATTTACGATTACAAGCACTTGACGCTAAGTGTCAGTGTGATATCGCCTTCATTCAGTATATCACTCACGGTAAATAGGTGTGGATAATGAGGCGGTGTACTCCTCCTTTGAATAATGTAAAGGCAGCAGAATGATATATGGAATCTGTCATGGTGTATTATACGCAGGGACATTTGATGAGCGAAGTAATTGAGAGAGAGAGAGAGAGAGAGAGAGAGAGAGAGAGAGAGCGCCCAAGGACTGCAGAGTCTCAGGCATAATTGATAACGCTGCTCAAGTTCCATTAAGTTTTCTTTCAACTAAATTCACTCTTAAATGTACGATCATACATTATGCATGAGGGCTGTTAACACTTTTCGCATTACCATCGACAAGCTAACGCCTCATGAAATAGAGAACGAGGAATTCTCTTTTGACGAAGTGGAATGAGCTGAATTATTCTCTCTCTCTCTCTCTCTCTCTCTCTCTCTCTCTCTCTCTCTCTCTCTCTCCATGATGATCACTCGGTGTCTACCGTAATATGGCGGTGATACGATGAAGAAGGTAATGATGACAGTAACACCGCTGACAGTGTTGGCTAATGGATTGTACTAAGCAAGATAGACCTTGGTACTAAGCAAGGTCTAAAGATTTAATCTATAGACCTTGGTACTAAGCATGTTGTACAACTAGGCCTATTTTCTAAGCAAGGTCTAAAGATTTAATCTATAGACCTTGGTACTAAGCATGTTGTACAACTAGGCGTACTTCAGAGACCGCTCTTCTTCACATGTTTGCGCCGGGAATCCTAAATAGCTTGGAGGAATTATTAACAGATATTAACAGTTAACGAAGAGAGTTGTGGGAAATCTCCCTGAAAGGTTAAAAGTGGAAATTAAATTGCCTGGCACAGGAGCTTAAGGAGGGAGAATGGCCGAAGAAGCCTTGCAGAATTGCATGACTAGTTGCATTATCGGTTACAAGAATAGTCAAACAACCATGCTGTTAAGAACTTCAACTCAGCAAAAGGATAAATGGGAGTCACGTGTAATTAGGGGGTTTGTGCTCTGAACTCCTCACGATATGCAAATATCATGTTGTGTTACATTAGAGTCAATAATGAATAGTCTGGAAGTTAGCGTTCCTACACATTTAATATATATATATATATATATATATATATATATATATATATATATATATATATATATATATATAAATATATATATATATATATATATATATATATATATATATATATATATATATATATATATATACATACATACATACATACATACATACACACACACACACACATACAAACATCGCGTGCGTGTGTTTTATTTGAGAGAATCTATTCAAAAGGATTAGTGAATCAAATTGATAGAGAATATTTTGGTGAAATTTCAAAGAAAAGCAGTAGTTACGACAGTAACTGAAAAGAAATACAAGTACCCACCTTTTCTCTCTCTTCTCTCTCTCTCTCTCTCTCTCTCTCTCTCTCTCTCTCTCTCTCTCTATATATATATATATATATATATATATATATATATATATATATATATATATATATATATATATATATACATACATACATATATTTCATTGTACTCCATTTCATATCCACGGTCTGACATGTCAGGCGGTAGATCTGTTATGAGAGTCAAATGCACGCTATGTAGGATTCATAATGTGCTCTCTCTCTCTCTCTCTCTCTCTCATGATTTTTACACTGACGTCATATACAGTAAAGATCTATTTCCAAATCAATGACTCGATTGTAACGTATTTTCCTGGCCTGGTGTTGGTTTCTCAAGCTATATTATAGTCTGAAGATATACGGCTGTGCTCCATAATTTCTTTATCAAGTATAATTTATATATCAAAATCTGTTAGCATTTTTTTTTTTATTCAGCTTCATCTCACATCATAAATTTTTCTTGCTCATCGTACATAACTGTACTGTTTCGACTTCCTCCTTTTTAATTTCAGCGATGGTAGAAGTATTACAAGCTCTAGAGAAATATTAATTTCAGTGATGTCAAAAGTATGACAAGCTCTAGAGAAATATTAACTTCAGCAATGTCAGAAGTATGATAAGCTCTAGAGAAATATTAATTTCAGCGATGTCAGAAGTATGACAAGCTCTAGAGAAATATTATTTTCAGCGATGTCAGAAGTATGACAAGCTCTAGAGAAATATTAATTTCAGCGATGTCAGAAGTAACACAAGTTCTAGAGAAATATACCCATAACCGTTTGCAACCAGCCTCACCATTGTATTCACCTATTGAGGTTCAATAAATCATTTTCGATCGGTTTTAGCGATTTTACTTCCTGTATTGATTCCGCTAAATGGAAGGCGGTAACTAGCGTTCAGGGACTCTGTATTGTGTAAAGTCTGTCACGTCCACGTGGTCTGCTTACAACGTCACATAGTTTATTAGAGTTCCAAAAAAGACAACTGATGCTGTCGAGAGTGCACTGACTACCAAGCAAGAATGTCGTTTTCATGATTTATTTCCAAGTTATTGTACACAGGTACCAGCTGTGATATTTAATAGGCTGTGGTCTTTACTTATTTGAAAAGCTTCATGTGAAAGCTGTACACACTGATTATACTTGCAATGCCATGCAAATATGTATCGGGGGAAGGACAAGGAAAGTTGTCTTTCCTGTTTATAGGTACGGAAGGTGACGAGATCTCTTCATGAGGTATATGCGATTAGCAAAGTATTGGGAAACCTCTGGCAGTGAACCACTATTATTGAATGAATGTGCCAAATAATTTTTTGAACAATTTTACGAAATGGGGCAGTTTTCTCGCTATTGGCTCGTTCATACGAATGTTCATTTTTGCTAATGATCATTTTCCACCCTAAACACTTTAGTGCTCTTTCGGTATCTATGTATTCGGCTTACGTATGACCAAAGCTAGGTCCTATTTTATCTCCTACATTAGTTTATTATGTCACTTCAAGATCATATTAATTGGTCATAAGATTATTCAAAATCTCTCTCTCTCTCTCTCTCTCTCTCTCTCTCTCTCTCTCTCTCTCTCTCTCTCTATATATATATATATATATATATATATATATATATATATATATATATATATATATATATGTATATATATACACATGCATTTATACATACATACATACGTACATACACGCATGCATATGTATATGTATAGATATGTTTTGAGTGTACATATATACATACATATATATATATATATATATATATATATATATATATATATATATATATATATAAATTTTTTCTTCAGTCAGCAAAATAATTTAGATATAATCTCAGTGGCATACCATGATTCTTGTTCCTAGTGGTATACAGATTGGACTAGACTGAGTATAATCTTAATTTCGTAAACAGATCGAATTTGCCTCTTTTAGCTTTTCACTAAATTCCAACTGAAGAGATCCTGTACTGGATGTTATTCATTGTTCCTAAATATTTGAAAGGTTCAACCTCGTCAGTTATTTCTCCATCTAATGTAATTTCGTCCCCTTGTTCATACTCTGTCAGCCTGTTCTACTTAAGTAAGCTTTGCAAATATTGTGGTTTATACGTATGTATATATATACACATATTTATACATATGTGTTTTGTGTACATGCACACCCACACACACACACACACACACACACGCACACACACACACGCACATATATATATATATATATATATATATATATATATATATATATATATATATATATATATATATATATATATATATATATATATATATACACACATAATGTATATATGTCTGTGTTTGTATCTGTGTATACACACCTTGCATGGGTCTTTCTTTACGATTTGATGCTATTTTTGTATTGTGAATACTTTATGAAATGCAAACCCACATGACATTAGAAGAAGGCATCGGAATAATAATGGAGGCTAATGGAGAAAAGGAAAATAAATTTCCGCCTGAGTGAATCCTCGTGTCATTATTTTTAATATTAATTGGGTGGTAATTAATAATTTCTTTGTTACAGCCCAGTAATGAAGGAACCCCCTTTTCTTCCAGTAAGAAACGGGCCACCAAGTGCCAATTTCCTTTTTAATTAAGGAGAGTTGCTTTTTCAGCTCTCTCTCTCTCTCTCTCTCTCTCTCTCTCTCTCTCTCTCTCTCTCTCTCTCTCTCTCTCTCTCTCATATCATCATCATCTCCGATGTATACTTGCTAATTTAAACTTTTCCGAGCTCATATTCTTTTTCCTTTGGAAGGGATGAAAAAATGGTACAATTGAGAGAGACAATTAACGAATTAACGAGAATCTTGTACTCTATATTTTTGAATCCCTCGTGAAATTTCTTTAATCACATCTTTTGAGCCAAAAGTAATTGAAAAGATGCTTTGAATCACCATCTCCAGATGAAGTAATTAAGTAGTAATTAAACTCATAATTTAGGCCACTCACTAATTAGACCGTTAATTAGATTTTCAATTAGTTTTTTCTCTATATATCAAGGAGGGTGCCGTGTCCTCCGCTCAAGCAAGATTAAGCTCAAGATAATAAGTTTCGATTTTGTTTCTGATTTTGCCTCGGCTCTGAGTTTCGGCGTCTGCTGCTGCGGCCACCTCAATGGCGTCTGCCGGATTGACGAAGGGTGAGTGGGATTGAGGTTCGTTTGTGAAGCATGCGAGTCCTCGTGTGTGTTTGTGTGTGCATTGGTTACAGTTAGATTGCGAAACCAGGGATTTTACGAAGTTCCTGAAATTTTCAGGGAATTCGTGAAATGACCAATTCACCTAGGAACACTTGATCCTCATGGGCTAGTACTAGACACCACGAAACAGTGTAGATGAATCACTGTTTCGCCGTGTTTAGTACTAGCCCCTCGGGGATCAACTGACCCTAAGTGAATTGGTGATTTCACGAATAACCTGAAAATTTCAGGGATTTCGTGAAATCCCTGGTTTCACAATCTAACTGTGATATATACAATGACAGAAGGAGAGGTCAGTTAAGTACAATTACACAACAAATTACGTACTTGAACGCTTTTTCTATTTGCAAAAGCGTTTTGCGAGTAATTTTTGTTTTGTTACACAGGAGGCTTTACCCACATGAGCAATTTTTTTTCCACCACTAAGGTGAAGACTTCTCCCCAAATACTGTTTGGTTTTTTACTAGTCACTTTTGATTTTGTTGCACAAGAGACTTCTCCCACATGAGCAAATATTTGTTCCCACCAATAAGGACTAGTCTTCTCCCCAAATACTGTTTGGTTACATAGTAAAATAAAACAAGTCATTGTCGCTTTCTTCATATAACTCCTAAATTAAAGATGAAATTCAGGCGCAGCAATTTTCACACCATCACCATCCACATTTACTGAGGCAGAAAGCTCGTCAGTAGCGCCTCGACCACAATTACATGTACTGCACAACTTATTTTTTATCATGTAGTTTGCAGTCTTACGCTTTTAATATCGGGTATGGACTTTTCTGTCTTCCTTGGCTCCTTCCTCCGAAAGCTTCATAAATGTACAACTTCCGAAAGCTTCCTAAATGTACAACTTTCACATTAGCATATTGTCTTTCATTTCTCCGTGGCACTCTCCACCTTTGTAGCAAAATTCCTTGCTGCGGAGAGAGAAATGTTATAACTGAACAGTGTCCCTCAGGTTCTAAGAAATAACATTTTCAGTAACAACGCCATCGAGAGGCGCATTGAAAATGGATTAGGTGAATTCAGTATTTAATGACCAGAAGTGCAATGTATGGACGTTATGACAGTAAATAAATCTTGGCATTTTTTTTTATCAGCGTGTTTGGGGAGAACCTCTCGTAGTGAGAAATAGTGGAGCTCTAAGGATAGCATCATCGCAGTCTGTCAGTTCAGTTGCATGAAGACAACTGTGCATCTGTAACAGTGCTGGAAAGAACTACTCAGGATATCCATCAAATTGAGGCTCTTTTATATCATGGCACTGTACTTCATATCACTGTAGATTACAACCAGTCCAAATAATGTGAATGGCTTCATTGAGTATTACTGCTCGTGATACATACACAACTTAGCACCCAGCAGTATCAAATTGTAATTGCAAATCAATGACTATTACAAGCTAGGGACAATCACACTAAAACTTTTGGCATGTACTCATAAGCGAAGCCTTGGAGACCGGCAGGTGACATTTGGCGAGATTAATTAGGACACTATAGCTTCTTTTGGAACAGATTTAGAATCCTCTTCCAGCTAACTAACTCATCCACAGCTGCCTTTTCTGTGGACGGTAGATGACTTTACCTATGACTGAATATCCTACAAGGCAAGGAGGCTTGATCCTGGCAAAAGAGACCAGCAGGTTGTGTGCATCTTGCTCAAGGGTGACCAAGAGCTAGTACTGCATAATACAAGTTTATGTGGGGGATAACAAGGAGAATAATTACCTAAAGCTAGTCATGCAGTTTTTATAGAGGCCACTAACCATCATGAAACGCAGCCATTATGACATTATTCCCTTTCAAGAAAAATGTTTAGAGCAGAAATGAAGTTATTATTATACATATCTCGTAGTGTTGCTACTCGCCTATGCATGCATATACAAAACACATTGTGTGCATGCAACTTTTGTTTGTGGTCTTATGTCCAGGAGAGTTATTTTGCCCTTTTAGTTTATTAACCTTGAAAAGTTGAAAGGAGTAATGAAAAACTTCACATATGCAAGCAAAGAATTTTAAACTAATCAGCCGAGTTTAAACTAAAGAAATCATTTCTTCGAAAGAGTGTTTTAATACAACGGACTTGGTCCACTTTCTAGATTTACCTCGCTCCTTATTAATGATGCTAAAACTGATAAGCTTTGGCTTTTGTCGTGAACAAAGCTGTCAATTGTAGCAGTCACTGAACAGACTTTTAATCACTCCCTAGCCTTGCAACTCAAGAATTCAGTCTCTAGCGCGGGATTTTTTTTTTCTTGAAAGTTCATCTATTGTGATTTAATGTATGCTCATGTGCATTTTGTATTCGGAGTTCGAATTAGAGTGAAAGGTTGGTACATTGGGGATAATTTTGGAGGATTAAGTATTTTCGAGTCTCGTGTTGACAGCAGAGTGACGGATGGAACGGCCAAGAGGATTTGAGATTTGTTGAGAGAGAGAGAGAGAGAGAGAGAGAGAGAGAGCGTCCTGGGCATGTTTGTTCTTCATACAGTCAAAGAACGTCATAACGCCATGTAGTCTGTTGGAAAACTTTATGTTAACCGCCAGTTAAAATGTCACCTGTCTGTCCTGCCTGGCAGGTGTCATACGGTTTGACTGACGTACTCTGTCGATCCGTCACCACAAAAA
>NC_089781.1:3766896-3774396 GCF_040412425.1 Macrobrachium rosenbergii
AAATTGCCCTCCGTCCCTGCCACCTCATTCGAACTTTTCTCCGCTTGAAAATGGAAGGTGACGCAGGAAGTTATAAAATTATAGATGAATTAAAAGATTACTACAGATGGCGCGACGGGTGTTGGCAGGTGTCAATGCCAACTCATCATCATTCAGTTGCCGATGATTATTGCGAAGAAAAATTTGTGGGGGGGGAGGTGAGAACAAAAAAGAGCATAGCAGGCGAAGTGGAGGCGGGTGGTGTTGGCGGGGGGGGGGGAGAATTGGGGAAAGAAGTTTGGGGAAGGGGAGGATGATCTATGGCGCAGAGAACGAGACCGCGATAAGAAGGAGGCCTTTGATATGGCGTTTAGTTTCATTGCTTGATAAGGTTTGTCTCCTGGTCCCTTTCCGGTCGGGGAGAGTGTGAATGAAGATCGCGCGCTTTGGAGATGCAAGTGAACGGGCAAGAAAAACTTATTTCATACATTTTTGTTCTTTCTCCGACCGGCTCTAGCAAGGTTAAGCTTTCGTGTTGATAAGAGGAAAACTGACAAGTTTTCATGTAATGTAATGTAACGTAAATTGTCAAAGGGTTCTGCTTTATTATCATGTAATTATGCAACATACTTTTGGGTTAAATAAAGAGACAATATTGCGTCGAATGCAAATGTTTACGATACAAGTATGCTTATACGGCTAACATAATTGTGCTGCTCATCTATGTTATGTGTAACATATTTAAGTCATACATAATTGTTTTACTTGCATGTAAACGCCTTAAAAGAGTGCGAGAGATTATCTATATATATATATATATATATATATATATATATATATAGAAATCATCAACACACAATCACGTGGAACAGAAATATATGACTCACGTCAGGATATCATATCCATATACAAGTCTATATATATACCTATAGCTAATATCCCCAACTTCCCGACTATATAGACAACATTTATCGAATTATCGAAGGGATAATTCGAATGAAATGTTGTCTTCGAATGAAATGTTGTCTATTGGGTCATGATAATGGGTGTGAGCAGTTAGCTTGCCCAGGTGTGCGTTAAGGTTCCAACGTGTTTAGACTTGTATGGCCCAGTGGATAACGCCCTTTGTGTCCACCTGAGACCTGGTTCGATCCCGGGCGTGAGTCAGAAATTTATATATATATATATATATATATATATATATATATATATATATATATATATATATATATATATATATATATATATATATATATAATGGTGTGAGCGTGCGTGTGCGTTTGTGTACGTGTGTACAGTGTAAAACGAGCTCGCGAATAAATGCATGCATGTTTTTCGTGTAAAAACGAGCTCATATCCATGGCGCCCAAGCCATTTTCTTCGCTCTTGAGTGAGTGAATCATTAAATCAGAGTGGATTCATTTTAAGTGCTTTCCCACTGTGCCAAATCCCTCCTTTTTTCATATACAGCTTATTTTACCAAGTGGAATGAGAATGCACCTGCTTAAGCAACCAGTCCTTCACATCCCCCTCCCCTTCCTTCCCACTCAGCCGAGTGTCTACCACATTTCCCCTCGGCACTGACTCCCCCCACCAACCACCACCATCATTCCCCATGTATCGTCTCCCCCCATCCCATACTCCTTCCCCTAGCCGTATCCTCTTCCCCAAATCATAAAAGGGCAACAGGTGCTTGATGTCTCACTCTTCAGAAGGAAAAGATTACATCAGATTTGAAGGAAACAAAAGAGGATACTTATGCTTTGTTATCCCACTCATTTAATTTTCCCTGTTTTAATTTTCCCGCTTTTTTTTTTTAATCAAATTAAGGCTAAGAATAATCCTAATTTATGGCTCTTTTGTGATAGTTCTCATGATGGGATTACATTCCGTCCTTATAAATGCGCAGATAATCCTCTATTCTGGCTCCTGAGGTACGATCGTCTTTTGTTACTCTTGGCCAGTGGCTGATTAATCGCTCCATGAAGGGAGAAGAGAACGGGAGCCTTTCCACTTTCTATTTAGAAAGGAAGTATCTGTTTTAGCTTCATTTTTTCTTATGCAGTCTACAGAAACATGTATTGTAAGAAATCTGTTAAGGTTACAATTGTGATAATGTAATGTTTGAACATTTTACTTTCCGTAGATTTTGAATCACCTGGCAAGCGTTTTACTCAGTGAGGTGTAAATCACTGACTGATGTTTGAAGATGTGTGGAAAACTCTTCGAAAAGGCAATTTTTAATGCACAGTGCACAAGAATTTATACCTACATAATTGCAAATTATTAATAATAAATGCCTCTACTCATGCTGCTTAATTGCATGAGGAGTAATTCTAAAAACTTTTTAATTTGAACGGAAAGTAAAGGCAAAGACTATTAACCTGATGTTTAAGGGTAACTAAAGTGTCTCAGGTGTTGTTATTTATGAAATTATGCATGATATTTCCTGTATTTGAGTATGTTACATTTTTATTAAAATAAAATCTCATCCATTGTTATTGATAAATGCTTCATTTTGAAAGTAGTTGCTACCTTCAATCTTTACCATTTAAGGCTGCTCAGACTTACCTCTTCTCCAGCAAGGGAGTTCCGGTTCTTGGTTATGGTAGTAAAGAATAGAACTGCAAAAAACAAATCTATAATTTGCATGATAAAGAGTAAACATTTGCAGTTGCTTAAGGAAGCCTGCTAGCAAAGCGAACAACCTATGAGTGAGAGCAAAAATAGTTTGTAATGAAACGTCTTTTTTTCCATAAGCCAGATGGCAGATTTCTCTGTCATGCTTATATATATATATATATATATATATATATATATATATATATATATATATATATATATATATATATATATATATATATATATATATATACCTAGAATATATATACCTACTTTGATTTATCAATCAATTCATTCATTTAATTAGCAAAGTATTAGAGCATCGTTAAAAATTTAAGCCCTTTCGTATAATTTCTTCTAGCCACCGTGTACTTTTGCGACATGCATTGAAATTAGACATGAATGTTCAAACGTATTTTGCCATCATGTTTCAACACCACTTCTGCTGCATACTTGAATGTTTATAATTATTTTCGTCAGCTTGCTATTGAAGCTACACTCAAAGAACTTGGAAGCAGTAAATTTTAATTAATAGCTTCCGAATATAATCGTGAAAAGAAGAAAGCGATAGAAGGTGTAAGTGAAAATGTGGATTGGTAGACGGAGGGATTTTCAGGAAATCGATTACAAGAGGATGTCTGTTGGTAGGGCTGAGTCTGGAGGTCTACATCAGGCCTTTTATCCCCTTCAATTCCTCATTACACCTGTAAAGCAGAAGTTAGAAGTTTCGGAAGGCGAAAAAATGGTTCCGTCCCATTCTGGTCTCTTGTAATTTACACAGTTTTCTCCTGCCACTCTTTTTTTTTTTTTTTTACCCTTTTCACTGTTTTCATTAGGAAAAGTCCATTGTGACACTGTTAACGTAAGCAGCTAATTATGCGCCAGATAGGGAGTCAACTATGGTGGCTGAAGCTACGGTTTTCCTCCCCATCGCATGGGAAATTTCGTGCTGATGAATGTGGAAGCTCTAGAGAAGACCAAAGCACACTGCTATTTTCATCCGAGTGAGGACCTAATCAACAGTTGATTTTATGTTATATTTATATAATGTATATATATGTTTATATGCATACACACATATATATATTGTATATATTATATATAATATATGTGTGTGTGAATTATTTTTATTAGCAATATCTTTTGCAAGATTGACGATCGCTCGCACAAGGGAAGCATTTCCTTTTGTGTTTATTAATGGTATTTGTTTTTAATGCTGCAACATTCTGCTGGCAAACCCTGGATATGAAATTGTCTGTTCGTACTCGGTGAGCATCAACATGAACGGCTCGAAGCGAATTTTGATCTTGATAGAAAATAATCGTTTTACCCAAAAATTGCGACCGTACAAGGAACTGGTGATTTCGCAACAATAAGGGAATTCTTGCTTAGATGAGATAGTCCTCTGTTTTGAAGAATAGTCTTTCCATCTTATACCTCCCTCTTGGCAATAGTTGATATTTTCCCTCCGGATCATTTGCGCGGTTTTTGGGAGCGGAGTAATCTAGGAGACGCGCCGCCATCTTGCAATATTACATGTGTTGAATAAAGTCATTTATGGCTTCTCATTTCGAGCAGAGCCGTTTAATCATTTCCCTCCCTTTATGTCTCCCGAAATTATTCACGCGTCTCCTTCAACGATCCGTGAATGGCGGCGATGAATGAGGCGTAGATGAATGTTAAAGTCTTTCTGTGTTGAGGACTCTAGTGATATTATGCGCCTTTCGCATCACGGCCCGTGGCGAAGGCAGATGATAATGTTGCTCGCTTTGGCTCGGGGACGCCGAGGTGTTGATTAGTATCGGTGTTAAGGCGATTGTTAATGACAGTGGTGGTGTTGCTGGTGGTGATGGTTATGTAATGGTGATGACTACGAACACACTGCTATTATTATCAATTTTATTATTATTATTAGTAGTAGTAGTAGGAATAGTTTCATTTGCAGTAATTTGGAAATCCGATTATGTACCTAATAATGTTTTTCGCTGTCAAATCTATTTGCTAAGAATAGCATTTAGCTGTTGCTGAACAACCCTTTTCCTTTTTAAGAGAAAATGTTTAGGCATCTCATTCGATGTTTGCACAAATGAAATAACAAATTTCTCATGTTATGCAAGTGATTAATAACATATGTATATTTATTCTTTGTATTACATATATATATATATATATAGAATATATATTTATATATTTTATATATAAAATGTTCATATATATATATATCACATTTGATGTTTGTACATACTATATACAGAAATAATATTATATTTATATATATATATATATTAATTACATTTTGTAAATACAAAGAATAACATATGTATAGTTATTCTTTGTATTCACACGTACAATATATATATACAGTATATATATATATATATATATATATATATATATATATATATATATATATATATATATATATATATATATATACATATATATATATATACATATAGTGCATATATATATGTATATACTGTATATATACATATATATATATATATATATATATATATATATATATATATATATATATATATATATATAATCTAGTTCTCATTCAGATGTTAAGAGTCATAAAATACATCTCGCACATATTTTTAGTCGTAATTCAGGGTTGCTAGTTTCATTTGTGGGTATTCTTTATTATCATGATGACATGCTGTTTCTTTACAATGGGTCTTTGAGATTTCTTTACTAATTGTATTCTTCGGGGAAGTCACACACTCCTTAGTTTACCCACTCCTTAGTTCACATTATTTAGTCTGTCATTGAGATCTTTGAGTATGCCCGGTTATTATCCCAAAGAGTCAAGATGCTCGGATGACTTTTTGATGTTACGACGCCAGATACCCTGGAATGAGTTTATCAGTCAGTCACACCAAGAGCCAAGAGGGTGACGCTTGCGGGCATTTCGGCGAGTAAACAAATGGATGATTTAGGCCCGACTATCTGACAAAAAAGTTGCATCTGAGACGATGGAACTTTGCATGAGGTGAAGGTGAGGTTTTATTTTGTGGAGGTGAGGTTTTATTTTGTGAAGGCGAGATTTTATTTTGTGGAGGTGAGGTCGTCGCTAGTTAGGGAGAGACGATGCCGAAAGAGAAAAAGAAGTGAAAGAAAAGAAAAAGAGACAAGAAAAAGTGAAAGTAGAGTAAAGGGTAAATATTGGGACATACTTAAACTGTTTGTGTGACCGTTTTAGGTCTGTCGAAATAAAGAAAATGAGAGAGAGAGAGAGAGAGAGAGACTTGCACAGGATGAAGCGAAGAGGCCTTATGCATAAACAAAGCTTCTCCATGCCTGCTGGGAGAAAGTTAGTATTCTCTTCTAGGTGCTACTTAACCATAGATAGGAAAATCATTACATCCTAGTGATATCATGACACTATATTCCCCCCAACCCTGTAACTGTGGGCTGTAACTGCTGCCATAATGTTTTTTTTTTTTTTACTAGAGCAGGATTAACCAAATGTGATAACTTTCAGTGAAAATCAGTAATGAATAAATGCAAACGTAAATAAATAGGGAACTATAAAACATGAATAAAAAGTTTGAAAAATGTTTTTGAAATGAATCCTGATATTTGGGAGGTCATATGGTCGGCGGTGGGGTATTAGTATTGAGGGGGCCCTGGGACCCGAGGTGCATTGGTACGGGGAGGGAGAGACCCCCTGATACCCGGGGATATTTACGATGCCAACTTTGGCCATAAAATAAATTCGATATTTTATGTGCACTGCTCACAGAATAGTGAATATGGTAATATTGATTAATTTGATACGTGCTGTGATCACAAATTTGGCCCATGGCCGCCTCTTTTGGGTTGAGTTACGTGAGTGTTGACAGATATACACATATAAAACAGATGAAAATGGAGTGATAAACATGGACCTAATGTGCTGCGTGAGAGAGAGAGAGAGAGAGAGAGAGAGAGAGAGAGAGAGAGAGAGAGAGAGAGAGAGAGAGTTATTTTTACACGTAACGATGACGTTTTGACAAAAAAGTAATTTTTCTTTATGGCACAGCTTGTAGAAAATGGACCTCTTAGCATTTGACTGCATTACATAAATGTGCGTGCACGTTTTCCCTTCCGTGAGTCCCGAGGTGTTTGTGTTAGTAGCGTATACCAATTTTATTTGCCAATCGGAAATTGTTATTCATAAGTACTCATTTCAGTTCCAAATTTTCATCGCATCACAGAGCATTATAGAAGCTTTTTAAGCCCTCTGTGGGATAGGATACCATTACTTCATGCCAAATTGTAATTGCCTGCAATGATACCGCAACATTTGATAGGGGCTTTTTTATTAATGTCTCTGGTGCATAAGGGCAGCTGGTGTTCATGTTATGGTCGCCGCCGCCGCGTGTATAGGTTTGTTTAGTTAATTGTTAGAATAATTGCTTGACATGCTCAATAATTAGTCGGTCTTTTAGGTAATTAACAGTTGAGCTTGGTCTCACTGCTCCCTTAATCTGTTGGCTAATAAATGTGGTTGGTCTTAGCTTAATCCTTGAGATTTGTGGATTGATGAACTGCCTTGGTTTGATTTTTACCTTCATGATCAATCTGTTAATTGGCAGGAGAGTTTTTGTTTTGATGTCATAGGGACAGAGGTGCTGCATTAGTGTTTGCTCTTATTACCAGATATTAAGATATAACAATACGCCGTTGTAATAACTGAATGACATTCGATGTTTTTCTGTTCTTTGGTATTTCCATTAGCCTGTTTTGTTGTTACCTAACATTACAGATATTAGCATACTTTGTCTTCATGTATGACAGTATCTGGCATGAAGTGTAACAATTTAATTATTTGTAATTTTATATATATATATATATATATATATATATATATATATATATATATATATATATATATTATATATATGTATA
>NC_089781.1:3779396-3796896 GCF_040412425.1 Macrobrachium rosenbergii
CTGCATCGCCCCCTCATTACGGAGGCTTGCGTCTAAAGATCATCTCTGTGGCCGCGTCAGAATGTGCGCTTAAGGTCCAAGTTTCCTCTGCACTTGCGCTCAAGATACGGCCCACCTTTGAAAGGGTAACAGTAGAAGGTTGATGAGTAAGAACTCTCTCGCTCATAATGTTTGTTTATACAGTTTTGGTACACCCGAATAAGCTCTTGGCGTTTATTTAAGGTGCAATAGGAGTACGTGGATATTGCATGATATAAATGTATGTATATATATATATATATATATATATATATATATATATATATATATATTCATATATATATTTATATATATATATATATATATTTTATATATATATTTATATATATATATATATATATATATATATATATATATATATATATATGTATATATTGTACAAGGTCAAATAAGGTCATGACCTCTTCCCACATCTGTTATAAGGTCAATGACGTAATTAACTCATATCTCGAAAGAACTCACGGTAGCGTTGGCCAGCATGTCTCTGAGCTAGTGCATTTTCTCTCTCTCTCTCTCTCTCTCTCTCTCTCTCTCTCTCTCTCTCTCTCGTTATCCAAGTCACTAACTGAACTAAGGAATTTCAACAAAAGCATGTATAAAAAAATATGATTTATTCAGTAGTCTAACATGGCAAATGGTTGGGAATCAAATAGAAATGAAATGGGAATATCTTCATCCCAGAATTAGAAACGCCCAAAAAAAAAAAAATAAAATAAATAAATAACCAAGTAAGATATAGCGTAGTGCTAACAACTTCCACCAAATGAGTCTTTACAACAAAAGAGTCAAAATAAGTCAAACACGACCGAAGTCATGGTAAGTCACATACCCCTCCATTTATTTGACCTTTATTTCATGCACCTGAGGAAACCAAGGGAAAAACAAAACTTTTAAAAATAGGCACAGAAAAAAAAAAATAAATGTGGGATATCTCCCATGTTACCAACCCCAAACACTTAATAAAACATGGCTGAATCAAAATTCAGGAAAATCAATAAAAATCAAAGAAAAATAAATGGGGAAAAAGATAGTCAAAGCATGGTAACAGTGCATATTAAACAAAGTTGTTAAAACCCATTCAGGTTTTTGAGAAATAAAGTCTCAGCTTACCTCACAGGCAGTACACAAAGTCTCCCAGCAGGGCGGATCTTATCTAGCCTGTACTCAAATTGCAAAATTCACACTCGCGAACTAACGAACGCTCTACCGGAACTTGACGATTTGCGGTGACATGGCCAGAACATCACCCAAGGTGCGATCCCCTTTGTCTCCATGAGAAACAAGACTGACAACGGGCCTTCGTCAGCTGACTCGCTGAATACGTAGGCACTGTTTCCATTTACCTTTGCCCAGAGTATCTCAAAAAAATGCTTAGCTGAAAAAAACGAAATATATAACATTATTATTGGTAAATTTCAGCAGTCTGGGTCTGGTTTACATTTTTATATTTCACTGTTATATTTTTCACTTTGACAATGATGTTGTGTTCTCGAAACGCCGGCTTTTATAATGAACGGATATATAGTTCATGACGTCTCCTTCAACTCCTTGTTCTGCGTTGGTCAACAGCAATGCTTTCCATTTCCATATATATATATATATATATATATATATATATATATATATATATATATATATATATATATATATATATACATATATATATATATATATATATATATATATATATATATATATATATATATATATATATATAGAGAGAGAGAGAGAGAGAGAGAGAGGTACTGCCATCAGTGCACCTCATACGGTGCACCGTAGGCATTACTTAAGGTTTTTAGCAGCGTCCCTTCGGCCCCTAGCTGCCCCCTCCTTTCGTTCCTTTTACTGTACCTCCGTTCATATTCTCTTTCTTCCTTTTTATTTTCCACCCTCTCCTGGCAATTGATTCAACTTTTATTTCAACGCTGAATGACCATATACGTAGGTTCCAGCGCTTGGCCTTTGGCCGAAATTTTATATTCCAGTTTCCACATGTATGCTCGGTATGTCTCTCTCTCTCTCTCTCTCTCTCTCTCTCTCTCTCTCTCTCTCTCTCTCTCTCCCACGGCAGCCAAACTCATTTATACGCTGAAGTCATGACTGAAAAATAGTCCAGTCTATAGCAGCTATTATACATGTTTAATTTTGATGAACGTAACCTTGGCGACTGCATTTCATTACCATTCTTTTTCAATCTAATAAGCATTAAAAATTCTTCCTTATGACTTTCCACTGTGCTCTCCATTGTTTGTTTTTGTTTTCTAAACATACATGTTTACTTTTTACATTTACTTTTGTTCATTAGATTCCTCAACTTTCGTTGTTGTAGTTATATATATATATATATATATATATATATATATATATATATATATATATATATATATATATATATATATATATATATATATATATTATATATATATATATATATATGTATATATATATATATATATGTATGTATATAATATATGTACATATACATATAATTTATAGATTTGAGCATTACAAGTTATAAATAGATTTGAGATTAAAGTTCGATTTACATTTCATTTCTAAATATTCCTTTCCTCTGATTTTTTATTTTTGCCTCTCTCTAATCACCTTCGTTTTGTTCATCCTCGTGAAGAAATTTTTATTCTTAACTCGTTTATCACGAGAGGAGTAGCAAGTCTTTATCATCCTTGTGTCTTACCGTTACATATCACGTTTTTTGCTTATTTTATTTTGTTTTTTTATTTATCTCGTAGCCTCCCATGAGGTTTCCGTCTTTACCTGTCATCTTATTTACTTTCTCCACGCTTTTCCTCTGATAGTGATATAATGAAATTCATCCCTTTAGTCTCCATTAGTTCTGCTACCTTCATCTCGCTGGTACTTAGTATCGTGAACTTTTACTTTCCTTTTCCCTTCCACATATTCACTCCTTACTTCCCCACTCTTCCGACCAGCATCTCAAGGTTTCCTTCCATTCTTACCTCTCTCTCCACCTTATTATTTTTTTTATTGCTCTCTCTCTCTCTCTCTCTCTCTCTCTCTCTCTCTCTCTCTCTCTCTCTCTCTCTCTCTCTCTCTCTCTCTATTTCCACGTCTTCGTTTCGATCAACCCACTCCTCTACCTCCTGCAAAATTCCCTCCATTTCTACCTCTTTCTCCCGTTCACCCCCTCCCTCTCAATGCCCCTCCACCATTGCAAAATTCCCTCTCCCCTCCACCAATCCACTATTATCCTTTATCAGTGTTGGGAACTTTGGCCGGAGAGTTCATTTCCAGCGGTAAAAGTGTGTGATTGATATTATAATTTAGCAGAGTAATTACTTTTGTGACCAGAAGTTCGTATTCGGCAACGAGGTTTTAAAGGAAGACTACGTAGGTCTCCCATTTGAGAATATTACCAGCATTTCTCTCTTATTTTTCCATCTTGTCATTTTACATTTATTCCCAAAACGTGTGTGCACTCTAAAAGGACGTCATCAGGACTTTTTCGTCTTTGTAGTGTCTGCATTGCATATGTTTAAAACGTTGTAAACTAATGTTTTTACTGGTAAAAAAATTTGTTTTTTTAGGTTTTCGAATTTAAATCAAATTAAATTTAATATAATTCTCTGGATTAAATTCGGAAATGCGTTATCTGAACTACTGTATGTATAATATTTTAATATTTGTGTGCATAAAGGCTCTGAGGTGATGTAAAAAGATGAGCATAAACAAAAAGAGCGACTGGGTGTTTCGAAGTGTGAATCGCTCACGTCAAAAGAATAAATGTAAGGAGGTGGGTAGGATGGTACAGGAGCGTGTAAAGAAGTCAGTTAGCTTCCAGGAAGCCCTCTTGCAAAATAAAGGCAAATATGGCACCGTGTGAAGTATGGTAGACACGTTGCTTTAGAGTTTCTCTGTTGATGTGCGTTAACAGATTAAAGTTAACTGCTTAAATGTTTGTCATCATCTAGAAACTCCTGTCTGTTAGAAGGCGGTTTCACAGAAATGGAAGGGTTTAAGTGATTTCTGTTGCTGAAAGGATTGATTTCACTTAGTCAGAGGCTCCAGGAAGACGTCGAAGTGGGTGTTTTTTTTATATTGAAAATAAGAAAATATGTTAGCTGTAAACCAGAACCAATCATCTTGGTAATAAAACGTGAAACTAATATTCAGTTCGTTGATAAAAATGACAAACCTCAACGAATGATTATAGAAGCAAACCTGATCTGGGATTAGGAGAGATTTTAGCACCTCTTGCGAATGGTTAATCAATAAATTCTTATTTCTAGTTAGGGAAAATATACACGTATTAACCGTGTCACTGGTAATATTAGTTAAAATTTTAACTCATTCCTGTAAAATGGCATCCATCAAAGGGTCAAGCTTAAAATTAATAAGCCTGAACATTTTATCGTCCCATTGAATATGACAGTAAAGAAATATTTTTAATTTTCAAATGATGGAGTTCGATATCACTTATTTTTATTCAGATATTATTAATTATCGCACTTAGACCATTCACAGAATACCTTTAGTAGTTGACATTACAGCTTTTCTCTTAATGGCATACCTTACGATGACGGACTGATATAAATGAGAAGAAATAACTTTTGAATTTTTTAAATAGATACTTTTGCTTATGGTGTTATATTTGAAATGAATTAGTGCCTTAAGTTTTTCAGCTTTTATTCTTTTAATATTTTTCACTTGGATTTGTACATTACGTCTGTCTTTTATCTCTTTCTGTATCTTGCATTCTTCTTTGAACTATGTATTTATCAGTGGGATCTTATACTTATGTTTATCTTCAAGACTATAAATTCATATTTTACGAGATTTTTAACATTTTTATGCCAACGCTGAGAGAGAGAGAGAGAGAGAGAGAGAGAGAGAGAGAGAGAGAGAGAGAGAGAGAGAGAGAGAGAGAGAGAGTAATAATCAAGTTACTTATTTATCTTGCAATGAAGAAATCGAGATTTTTCTGGAGGTAATCATATTCCGTCTATTCAAGGAACACAAATTTTTCTACGCATGTTTCTTTTCATCCTGGTTTTTATCTCCACCTGCATTAAATTTGTCGATTTTAAATGAATGATATCAGCTAAAGAAAGATGTGATAATTTTTTGAAAAATTATCACTCATAGTTACCTTTAGTTTTCCATTAATTACAGATAACTCATCTGTTTACAGAATTCTACAGATTTTTCCTCAGTTATGGGTGAGTAGGTTGTTTGAAGTTCGACTCTAGCAGCACGAAAATTTTGAATGTTGGGGAAATAACGGAAATTTAGGCAAAAGTTTCTAATGGGGAAATAAACCTCAGAATCATGTTAGCCAGCACAGTTGAAAAGTTATTTTCACAGTGTCTTTTATTAAAAATTACCTTCTCAGTTTTTATATGCTTCAGGAGTACCCTAGTTTTTCAGCTGGTTTCTTTTACTATCAAGCCTGATGAGATGAAGTGAGTGATGATTTTATTCAGATATTGAAGACAATGAAAACGATCGTATTTCAGTGAACAGTGGGCCTAGTAATAATTTTGATTACTTTGAATGTGAGGATGATCACAATGTAACAAATTCAGACATCATGGAAGGGGGATGTCACCAATTTCACTGAACTGAAGGCCTTTATAAATCTTGTAGTGATTCCCACAGAATTCTTTGGGATGGCACTTTGGTTTGCCAGTAGAACAACAGTGTTTCTAAAAAAAAAACATTCTTCAGACTATACAGGAACAGACTAAAACTGTGGACAGCACGTGATCCTGAAAAGAGTCATCTGCGGAAAGTGGAAGTGTAACTTGGACTCAAGATTGGTAAAGCAACGACGACGGGAAGGCAAACATGCATTACAACAAATAGAATTCTTGAAAATGAGGAGATATAGCGTATTATAGCTTCTTATGGCAGCTTCTGCAGCTTACCCTTGTCCAAGGAACTAAATGAATGCATTCAAACCATTGTAGGAATAGTTCAGAAGAGTAGGAAAGGAAGTACCCTTGGTTTGTGAGTGAAAAAAAAAGTGAAAGATTATGTACACCCCATAGGATACCATGATGGTACTGTCCTTATTTTACAGTGACCCCAAAAAAAGAAACTTGTAGTCACGTGAGCACCATGCATGATTCTGTCATACAGTGAGAGAGAGAGAGAGAGAGAGAGAGAGTGGATAAGAAAACAAATGTAATCGATATCTACAATGCAGTGAACGGCAGTGTATACAACATTGGCAAACTTGTGGCAACGCAAGGCTCAGAGCACCAAATTTGAAAGCCAGTCAATGGCTTTCTAGTGTGGATACAGGTTAAACCAAAGCGGAACAGATGAACAAGCTTCAGGCATAAGAGCATTTCTGCAAGAGCTCAGATTGGCACTGGCTCAACCACACTTACCGTAACGATCCTCTGTGCCAAGTGCTCCAGATGCTAGGCGAGTCAGTGTAGGTATAGGAAGCAAGAACTCAAGACCTGCAAAACGGCGACATTGTTACCTTTGCAAGAGTGACCATAAGGTGCCAACAGTGTATTGTGAATATCAAAAACACATATGCAAACATGGCACAGTTAATTTCAAATGCAGTGCATGCTTCTAATAAGGTCTTAACCACACAAATGGAATGGAGGATGGGTGGGTTAGTTTGAGGGGTTTGAAATGCAGTCGCATCTACTGAGTAGGACTAGGGCAGACATAAAAAAAATACTGTTTAGGGTGAATAACTGTCTACATTTATTTATAGGTCAAATGTGACCCCAAGGACACTGGAGGATTGTTCATTGAAAATATCCATAATGTATATACATGTACACACACACACACAAACCTACAGTCGTTTTATTTAAATTTAGCCTAATCTGTTTCCCATAACAGGAATGGCTCTAATGAAAACACAACAACAGTCACTGTCACTTTATATTTCAACTGCTATGAACGACTTTCTTTAACATAGGCCTCTTTACTCACTGCTCGTCGGGCCCATCAGCAGCAAGTTAAAATTCCGTACATACAGTGAATTATTCACCCTCCATCTTGCACGCATTCCAGCGTTTCCTGGATGTTAAGGCGCTTCGTTTCGTTTATATCTTTTCACGCTGTCTGTCCAGCCGTCTCTGTTCTAGGTCTTTTCTTTCTAGCTCTTCCGAATCAGGCAAATTGCCGGCGGTAAATCCCCCAAATATCGTTGTTGTCCACCTGAACCGAGCTTATCGTTAAGGTTAATTCCCATACATTCTTGTATTTCTTAAAGTGTGTTTGTTTCTGAGGGAACGTTTGGGATGAGTGATTTCCCCTTATTTTTTTAAGCGAATTCTGAAAGAAAAATGATTTAACGAAAAGTGTTAAAAAGAGGTAGACTGACGAAGATTTGAATGTTATATATCAGTGTCGTATAGGTGAAAGGTCTATTGTATACAGTTAAGACTTTCAATTTCTCTCTTTTTTCTTAAAACTTTCTTGTGGAAGACTTAATTTTTTGCGGTCGTATGTTCCACCACTTTTAAGTCAAAGCTAACATATGTTACAAGGACTGGTCATTCGTCATTTCTGACAGTAAGAAAAACTATCGCAAACATAAAAGACTCATTTGCGCAGTATGGTTACCGGTAGTCATCATAGGGTTGGCCTGGTAAATGAAAGTAGTACACGAGCTTTTATTATTGAAAGTAAGGTCATTACAAACGTATTGAGGGAAATATTCTTCCATAATGAGTCATTTTGTACATAAGAAATGAGAGATAGGCAAGATTTTTAAATTTTAGCTTGCTAGTAATCACGTAATGTGATTGGTGTTTGTACAACTCGAGAAGGAAGAATTTGAATAAAACTTGAGCTTTATTTTTGTTATATTTCTGTTGGTAGAGTGATAATGATAACATTTTTTTTCTTTTACAGTGCCTCGTCGTGAGAAGGATGACTTCAAGGTAAAGTAATTCATAATTATTTGTCTGTTTATCTCCGCAATTTCCTTTCATATTCGCCTGAGCAATAGTCTGTTTAATATCTAATTCTCAACAGAATGAAAATTAGTTTTTCATATGCACCTGTAATCTCTTTTCTTTTTATATTTATTATATATTTATGTATATATATATGTATATATTTTATATATAAATATATATATATATATATATATATATATTATTTATATATAAAACATATACATATATATATATATACAATATATATATATATATATATATATATATATATATATATATATATGTATATAGAATATAATATTTATGACTTTGAAACATTGATATTTTGTTTTAGTAATATTTATGACTTTGAACCATTAGTCTCAGTCTCAGTCTCTCTCTCTCTCTCTCTCTCTCTCTCTCTCTCTCTCTCTCTCTCTCTCTCTCTCTCTCTCTCTCTCTCTCCATTTGCATGTCTTTTACAGTGTTCTGTTGGAATTTAAGCGTCGCTTTCGTGAAAATAGTGTTCTGGCAGTTTTTACTTTAATTAGGAATACAAATGTTAAAAGGATTGTTTTTAAACAAGGAGAATTTGCTTTGAGTTCTTCTACTCTTTTTTTTTTTTCCTTTGTTTTTAGTTACTCACAGTGTACCGCGTGGGAAAGGCAATTACACAGTTAAGTAAGTGAATGCAGATGTGTGAGTGATTAGCATAGTTTTATGTTACTTGCACAATAATTCATATATATAATGCATTTGTCTTATTTTTCTAGGAGTTGTGGTTAAAGATAAGCTACAAACTTGTTTGGTTTTGTGGTAAATAACTTGGATTCCCATTACGCAGTGAGTTTTGTAATTGAAAGAGTCATTTTCATATTAAAATAGAAATAACGGAGTTGTTTCCTCATATACTACTACTGGTATTATTATTATTATTATTATTATTATTATTATTATTATTATTATTATTATTATTATTATGTTCACATTCATATGGAGCGTGTAAAAATAGCAAAACGAGCTTCATAACAAAGGAAGTAAATGCGGTATATAGATTATTTTGATCCATTGTTTCTAAGAATGTGGAATTCATTGCAAATACGTCTGTTTTCCGGCGTAGGGAATTTCGTGAGTGATTTTTAAAGTATCATTCACCGTGTCTGTGCCCTTGTTGTGTTTCTAATTCTTCCCTTCGTCTGTATTTTTAGAGTAAGTGTAGCCTTCGTCCTTTCAAGATGCAGTTTGTCATCGCTTGAGGTGAGAAGTAATTTAACAGAAATTCCATTTTCGTCTGTCTCTTTACTCTTCATGTGGGTGAAATTATAAAGCTAAAATATTCTTAGTGTAACAATGGCTACTAAATATTTCTGCACAGAAAACGGGCCTCTCGCGAACAAAAACAATCGAATTTCGTACGTGGCATTGCAGGTAGAATTTTTGTTTCAGAAATTTCCAAGGCTCCCACGGGAACTAAGATCCAAAATCCTATTAGGGACCAATTATCATTTCTCTTATGTCAACATTAAATAAATTCCCTTCTGGCACCGAAAAACTTGCTCCCGTCCTGTACCAGTAATTAGAGTCCCACGTGACACGTGGGGCTAAATTACCCCGAAGCGTCGTCGCTAATATTCTCATGTAGTACCAGACATCAAATTCCCGCCGGGTATCACTAATTGTATTCCTCCGCGGAACTAATAGCCACGCTCTCTTGTGGGCGCGTACATGGAAATGGCTGACCAAAAAAATCAGAATTTTGTTCCGCAGCATCAGAAGCCAAATTCACGCACTGACTTCTGTTTTGCTCGCGAGACCAGCTGTAATTTCCTGCGTGGCATCGGGAAGACAACGCCATGCATCACCTTTCGGACGCTGTAATTGCAGTCCTCCCCACCACCTTGCGGCATCGTCAATAAAATTCCTCGTGACATTTTGTGGCTTCAGTAATAGAATTTATTGCGGCATCAGGTCGAATCTCGTGGCGTTTGAGGTGAAACCAACTTCCACAACAGAATTCTCCAATGGCACTTCTATCTTGCAGTTAAGGTTATAAGTATTCATTTCTTTAGTAGTGCAGGGGGTCAGGACATTCGAATCAGCTTCTGTCACAAGATTTCCACGTACTCAAGTGACCAGTGGGAGGTCATAGGGGAAAGAAACATATTAAATTTTGATTTGGGATAAAAAAAAAATGCGTTTGGCTGTATCTTTTTTATGTTCCATTGTTAGTTCTAAGCAAATACCAGGTGATAGTAATGAAAACATATATAATGACGGTGCTGACATATTGGCAGAAAGATATTCAAGATTTTCCGGAACAAAAGGTTTCGTTATGTTGAATAATAAGATTATCTACCATCTGATATCGTAACAATACCGGCGGAAGAAAGTTTAGTGAATTTTCGCCTGCAAACACACACGAGCTGTATTTTGTGCAATTTCTATCTTTTTCTTCCTGTAAGTGTTATGATATATATATATATATATATATATATATATATATATATATATATATATATATATATATATATATATATATATATATATATATATATATACACACATACACACACACACATACACATATATATATATAAATTTCTGACTCGCATCAAGATCGAACCCAGGTCTTTCAATGAATTTCGGACTCAAATCAGGATCGAACCCAGGTCTTTCAATTGAAAGGCAAGGGCGATTGTGATTGTGTGTTGATTATTTCTATCTTATTCACTCAAATTGGATAATTCAAATGAAATGCTATCAATTGGGTTACTGCTGAGTCAGGAAGTTAGGGAAAACACGCTGGTATGCAAGCAGTTGGCTTGCCCAAGTAATTCCTTGGGTGCAGTTGCCCTCAGTTTCCAACTTCTTTTATGACTTGTATGGCCTAGTGGGCAACTTCCTTGCCTTTCAGTTGAAAGACCTACTGAGGTTCGATCCTGATATGAGTCAGAAATTTATATATATATATATATATATATATATATATATATATATATATATATATATATATATATATATATATTATGTATATTTTGTATGAAAATATATATATCTAAATATAAGATGTATATTTTATGATATACTGTATATATATGTGTGTAAATATGTATACAAATGTGTGTATATTTATCAGACACAGTTTTTATTTACTTTTAATTGCCCATGCACATTTGGCTTCTGCAGTCCAGACGCAAAACTTCAGTTATCTCCAGTGCTTTTTCAGTCTTCAGGAAGGGAAACAAAGCAACTCCAATGCTGCTAAATTTATTAATTCCAAAGCCGACAGCTGTTTCGACCATTCGTGGCCATCTTTAGGGCTAATCTAGATTCACAGTGGAATTACATGATAATATATAACGTAGCTCAGCAAAGAAAAATGTCATAAACAAGAATAGAGAATGAATATCCCAGCTCTAGAGTGAGGCTCAAAAAGTCTCCAGCAATCCTACGTCCAGTACAGCTCACTCTGAGAGGCTGCCACGCCTCTTCCGATTTTATATCTGTAAAGTAAGCTGGTCCCAGACTCCCTTGATCCCCCAAGGGCAACAGTGCTCCTCATCACAAGGCTAGCCATCAGTCCCTTAAGTAGTTCACATTAAGAGACGTTCCATCCTTCTCTGAAGTCAAACTATATGTATATATGTATACATATACATATACATACATACGTATAGTAATCTCTCCTTTGTTGTGAAGTTTTCTTTCATTGATCTTGTTTCCTTTACTGATTATCAGCACTGTTCTTGCAGATTATTCCTGTTTATTTTATTATTCGCAAACGCAACTATGCAGTGCTAATCTGTTGTTATGGCCATCGGTAATTTAATAATACCGAGAACATGCTAGTAACAAATAAATTGCATCTTGAAGAAAATCAGGCTATGTTGCAAGAACATATGCTGAAATACTTGAAGAATGTAACTAGTCGGATTGTCTCTTTCAAGGGGTTTCTGCGAGGTGCTCCTCAAACGAAATTTGTTTCTGTCTTATTGACCGATTTGGCTTTAAAATGTATTTCACTCAGAATAGCTTCATTGGGATCCTTTTGCTGAAATTTGTCTCTCTAACATAGGAAATTTGAACGAAAGTTAATCACTGTTACAGAGAGTTCCAGCTGCTGGTCTTTTCCACTAAGTGATCTAACTTGTTCGTAGTCAGATGTGGCATCATTCAAAGGGTATTCGTACGATTTTGATACGAATAAGCCCCTTAAGCTTCCTGATGGTGGCATTGAGGGTGTATTTACTTTCTTGGTAAAGGTAACCTTAAATCTCACGGATCAGTAACGATCTTAATTTAGTGAACAGTTGGTTTTGACATAAGAGATCCCGAGGGGTTCGGGGAGTTAAGCAGATCATGATGTACGACTGGGTAATTTTCGTCAATGAAATTCTCGGGAAATTCACTTCAGTATCAGATTCATTAAAAGTTAACAGCATTTAATTTTGAAAGAAAACTGTTTCAACACAAAAAACCCATACAAAGACACAAATAGATAGATAGGTCGATAGAGAGAGAGAGAGAGAGAGAGAGAGAGAGAGAGAGAGAGAGAGAGAGAGTATTTAGGATGGTGCAGCTTAAGGCTTGTAAAAATGTACATATTTGTTTTTCAAATTAAATTCATGAGTAGACGGTAAAAAGCAGGCATAAAAATATTATATATGAAAAGTGGGGAATAGTAATATTACACTGTTTTACAAATTATTCCATCCATTTATTGTTTATTGCAATAAAACTATGTAGATACTTTGAAAAGTTTTTAATAACTTCCCCATTAACATGAAAGTGTTTTAGAAATCGTTTCTATACCATTAGAGATACGTGGCTCTTACAAAAAAAAGAGGAAAAAAAAGAAAACATGGAGTTCTTTATTGGGTGCTTTCATGTGAAAGTTTATTGATGTTTTTTTTATAATATTGTTTTTATTGATTCTGACAATTATTATTCACTATGGTCGATGGATCCACTATATGCAATGGCATCAGGTCGATACGTTTTGTGGTGCACTTGATGTTCTTTGATGACCCCTTGTAATGTCTGTAATTTTTTCCATTTTTCGTGTCACGTGTCATACAAATTTTATGAGTCTTGTACAAAACTGCTAATCAATTTTTGAGGAATAATTTTAGCTGTAGGTCCTTCTCGTAATATACGCAGGTAATCCATAAACTAATAATTCTTTTTATCTTTAAGTGTATTGACAAGTTTTAAGTGAATTTCTGTTGTGCTAAGGGCCAGTTTTGATGTCTGTTATTTATGTTTGTGTTTCCGTGCAATAGAAATCTAAATTGCCCTAAACTTACAGGCTTGCTTCTGACGATCACTTTAGTAAATTCCCTTGAACGTTATTTGATTAAGATGTAATTTTTGATATTTCAGGGAACATATTTTGTAAACAGAATAAACAAAATAAATAATAATTAGAGAAATGACAACTAATAGTCGCGAGCACGAGGAAGAAAAAGATGAAAAGTCCTTCCAAATTTTAGATTTATCCTTGCCATACTCTACCCAATAAAAAGGATCAGATCTCGAGTCCTTTCTCCATTCCTGCCAGCAATATTGCTTTGGCTGCTTTGATCTCTATCACTTTTAATGATTTTTTTCTTTTTGTCTTTTTCGACCCCCGGATACCTTTCATTATCAGTCATTCTCTTTATTATTTTTCGTCTCAATCTACTTCTGCCTTTCTGGCATATCTTAATTTTATAGGAGCTTTTTTTTTTTTTGGGGGTGGGGAGGGTGGCAAGGGGGCGGGGGTGACTTCCTCTTTACTTGATCTTATTTTCATCTCGTCTCCATCTATCATCTCCATCTTTTAGATTCACCTCCATCAATTCGGAAGAGTGAATTACAGTAGCCAAGAGTTTCCTCTCTCTCTCTCTCTCTCTCTCTCTCTCTCTCTCTCTCTCTCTCTCTCTCTCTCTCACACCCCTTGTGACTTTACTTTTCCTTAGTAATTTTTATACCTCATCCTCCCATGAAATTCTCTTTAAGTGTCCCCCCTCCCCCTTATAAACCTACATTTAACGGTAAAGTGAGGGAGATGCAGAGGGAAGGGGGAAAGAAGAACGGCAGGAGAGGAAAGGCAGCCAAGGCAGAGAGAGAGAGAGAGAGAGAGAGAGAGAGAGAGAGAGAGAGAGAGAGAGAGAGTAGAAGGGAAAGTGGTTGTTGTGGGAGAGGTAAGGGGCTGACGGGAAGGAGGAGAGGGAAGTGAGGGGAAGAGGAAAGGGGTTTTTGTTGTGAGCGGTCAACCTGCTTTTACCGCGGTCCATGGGCCTTCCGGCTGGGTAATGGCCCGCGGACCCCTCTCTCTCTCTTTCCCTCTCCTCCCCTTCCCCCGGTCTCTCCCCTCTCCTCCCCGTCGCTTCCCTTCCCCTCTCTCAGCCTCCACGCATCCAGCCCTCCTACCCAATCAACCCCTAAGGAGAAGAGAAGTCGTAGGAAGAAGAAAAGGACTGGGATCTTCTTAGTGATCCCCCGCCATTTCTCCAGTATCCTGTAGAATGGAATCCTTCATCTCCATCTCCAGCTTCTTCTCCTTCTTCTTCTTCTTCTTGATCCATCGGCAGTGTGCCACCGAAATAACAAACCATATTCTTTGCTAAATGTTGACATGCCTTAGGTTTTCAGACTGCTTTAGACACAAGTAATGCCATATACCTTTTGCTCTTTTTATTTATCTTCACATAGGTGGTATTGCAACATACAGTGAAGCGTTACTTTTTGTGTCTATAAGGTATCCAGAAATGAAAGGGAAATTTTAATTAATATTATATAAAATTACTTTATAAGAGAAGCCACATTATTAATAGCGTTATTTAAAGGTAGCCTTATGTCAGCATGAGCAGCCCATAAAATTAATTTTGTAGACATTCTCGTTGAATGAGCAAGGAAAGACATGCGTTTATGATTTATCATTATATATATATATATATATATATATATATATATATATATATATATAATATATATATATATATATATGTATATATAATTTATTTATTATACGTGTTCATTTATATATATATATATATATATATATATATATATATAATATATATATATATATATATATATATATATATATATATATATATATATGTTTTTTATATAAAATATGTATATATCTAAGTTTGTGTGAAATATTTTTTTATTTTGCAGCAAACATGTAATAAAATTCATAAGTTTTGTGAGAAGATGGATCAAGCGGGAGTTTATGTTTAGAGATTGTTCTGTAAAATAAACTAAACAGTTCTACCTGTCTTTGTACAAAGGTATGTATTAATTCCTTATATATAATAGAGTGAATGTTTATCTGTTAGGTAACGTCCGTGTTCAGAATACTTTTTGTAATCGAACGAAAGTAGAGATACATTCCTAAATATTCTCTCACACATGTTCTCCCTTACAGTTTTTCTTATTCTACCCTTGAGCTTGCTGAACGGTAAACCGAAAACTGACATGGCCTGTAGATTCGCATGAACCACGTGTGCTTGAAGCCTGGTCATCTTTAAGAATTTTTTCGTGCATCTTCCGGATTAAATTACCAATGTTTCCAGACATCCTCAAGAACCTGTATAGTTAAGATCTTTAGGCCCAAGTGGCTTGTGATTCTGTCCTCTACATGGTCCAGGTTACTCATGTTTCAGTCTGGACTTTAGATCCCAGTTACTTGAAAACAAAGTCGCTAGGTTATTAATCACCCTTGAGGTCAGTGTGCGTATAAGCTTTTGTTCAAAGGTCTAGCTCGTTATGGTCAGTGGAATTTTGAATGTCTTCGAAGATCAGTTCACTGTCATCTGTTAGTATTTTTAGTCTGATTTTTTTAAATTTTTAACCTGATTTTTAAATGTTTAATTTGATTTTTAAATTTTTATCTGGGCTTCTTTTGATCATGAGTTAGTTGAGCTTCTAGTCTGAAGTTATTCAAAATCTTGTTTATATTCAAGGTTTCGTTTGCTTAAAATCGAGATAATTGTGTTAATTTAAAGTTTCTACACATTCCTTTCTGAGAAATGTGGTGATCAAATGGTTCATTCAATATTTTGTATTTATTTAATGTTCGTGTAGCGAGTTTTGATCATAGGCATTGCATAATGCTCTAGCATCTATGACAGTTTCGTGGATTTGATATTTTATTGTGGCTCACATTTCTGAGAAACCAATAGTGTCTAAATGTGTGTGAATCATGACTCTTCAGATTTTGCATTCAGAACCCTTTATAAATAATCTTTGACATGGATTCTGTCAAGTAAGTAGATTCAGTGACTAAGTAATTAATGTTGGTCAGTCATTCATATTATTAACAAATCTTAACGTCTTGTGATGTTTCCCGGTGAGGAAAATGTTTTTGATACATTTCAGTAGAGACTTAGAAATTTGATATATGCCAAATCAAGAAATTAGATGAGATTTATTTAATTTCCTTCCGTTTTTGGCTTTGCAGTTGGATGTCCTATAGAACGCCATGTATTTTTTCTTGCTCATACTCGAGGAACAAATCCACAGTTATATATGGATACAAATATATTTAAAAATAAATCTATGCACAGACACTCTCTGTATAGATTTATTTTTAAATATATTTGTATCCAAACATAACTGTGGATTTGTTTCTCCATTTCAAAACTCATGCTACTGTAAGTATTTTAGTACTCATACTGTTGATTGAATCAATACCAGTATTACTTCTCCGTCTACTTATACATAAAACTGGTTATGCAGAGTACAGAAGTCCCACAAGGCCCCTTATTAACTTAAGCATTTTACTTTTTAGGCAATGCCCCGTGCCGGCTTAAGGCCGGCTTAATCTAAAACAACAACGAACATAAAACATTAACAACAGTCGTTGCCGTTTTTGCCTTTTCTTTTGGTTAATTTGATATAGATATTCGACATTGATAATAGTGAAAATGGTGAGATCCCCGAAGAGGCTGTTATATAAGACAGTTAAGCTCTCAAATTGCTTTTATGAAATTTTCCCAATTTCGTAGAGGAAAAAAAGACGATCAAAATAGAACGAAATCGGTGAACAAAGAGAAGATTCAGCGACGAAAATCATATTACCAGGAAAGCCTTAATGATATTGGTATTGTGTAATTACGTTAAGATTTTTTCTTTTTGAATAATGAGTATCACATGTGTTCGTTCCAAAAGCACACAAGTAGTAATTGGGAGATTAGAGAATGCAGGCGGTCCCTGATTTGACTATTATTATTATTATTATTATTATTATTATTATTATTATATTATTATTATTATTATTATTATTATTATTATTGTTGTTGTTGTTGTTGTAGCAGAGAGAGAGAGAGAGGGAGGAATTATTATCCCTACACATGAATGTTACATAATACGAAAAAGAGAATGGGACTGTCATGCAATCCCATGCGCTACCTTACCTTCATCATTAAATAGAAAAATAAAAATAAAAATGAAAAAAAAAAAAGAACTGAATTGGCGCAAGCGGATGCCGTACATCTTCTCTCACACACGCGTTTCGAACTCCCGCAAGAGTCGTGAGGTTGGCGAAATAATTCTCTCGGGGAAAGTGTAATTGA
>NC_089781.1:3801896-3809396 GCF_040412425.1 Macrobrachium rosenbergii
CCTTAGTTTTACCAGACCACTGAGCTGATTAACAGCTCTCCTAGGGCTGGCCCGAAGGATTAGACTTATTTTACGTGGCTAAGAACCAATTGGTCACTTAGCCACGGGACCTACAGCTTATTGTGGAATCCGAACCACATTATAGCGAGAAATGAATTTCTATCACCAGAAATAAATTCCTCTAACTCTTCATCAGCCGGCCGGGGAATTGAACTCCGGCCCATCGAGTGACAGTCCGCAGCTCTACCGATTCACCCAACAAAGAGCTGTTCCATATGAATAAGGTTTCTTCTAAATAATATAATGATAATAATGTGAAGAAATGGAGGACGAGAATTTGGGTAAGAAATAACATAATTCGGAAGTGTTGGAATGGAGGAGGAAAGGAACATCTAGACTGAAAGGTACTAGAGAGATGGTATTGAGGAGGGATTGGAAAATAAAGGCGTTAACAACCAGGAAGCGCGGGTGTTGAAAGGATTGGAAAGCAAAGGCGTTAACAACCAGGAAGTGCGAGTGCTTGCAAAATAGAAGAAAATGGCGCAGTGTGTGTGTGTGTTTGAAAGGGGTTTTCAGTGTGCTGCAGCTGATAAGCCCTTTACTTTTTTTTTTTAATGTATGAAGTGGTTAATGTGGATTTTTCTATACCGGGAGTTACACATGATTCAGATATTTAAGTATGAATGCGGTAGTGACGTTGGCATGTTTTCCTTGAGCGCCAACTTCTGTTAGGGGAATCTATTCTGCTTTATACACACACACACACACACACATATATATATATATATATATATATATATATATATATATATATATATATATATATATATATATATATATATATATATATATATATATATATATATATATATATATATTATATATGTGCATATATATGTATATGTATATATTTGTCTGCTTTTATTTACTGGTATGCATGTTTTAGTGTTTTTGTGGGAATTCAAGATATGTTTAATCTTATACGTACACCCATTCCAGAGGTGAAATTCTTCACTTAAATCCTGAAAGTGATGATAGTCGTAAACAAATATTGTTAAAGTGAGTAATAAATAACGAGGTTGAACGATTACAAAATGTCATGTTGAAGAAGATGGCAATTCTTAAGATTTCAGATTAACTTGATGTTCAAACGACCATAAGATAACCAATAGTGAAGACAAGATAACGAGTGTGCTCTCTCGGTTTCGCTGGAGAGTGCTAATATGTTTATTTTGTGCGTGTGTATCTTAGAGAGAGAGAGAGAGAGAGAGAAAGTTCTTGTCTAGAGGAAGATTAATGGAAGAGAGGAGACGGCTGGGCAGACCCAAAGACAGAAAGATAAAAGAATCTCCTGAACTCTCAAGTAATGGTCATGTCCGAAAGAGCCTAAGGAGAAGAGTGGCTGCTCCTTAATGCCTTCTGACTCAATAATAAATGACAGATTTCGGGTGCTGGTGGGTCGGTAGCTAGCGGAAGCCGCCCTCCCCTTCCTTCCCCAACCCCCCACTCTCTCTCTCTCTCTCTCTCTCTCTCTCTCTCTCTCTCTCTCTCTCTCTGACACGCACATTCTGATACTCTTTTCTCAACGCCCCTCTTACTCACTCATATTTGCTGTGTTATTACTAAGCCATATGAAATATTCAGCGCTGCCCATCACGGCCAAGTGTCGTATTGGCGTAAGCTTTTGCTGTTGAAATTTATTAATACAAAAATGGTTAGGTCATTCCAGAGCTTTGGTCGCAAAGGATTTGAATTGTATCTTTCAAGTCTTCTTGCCCTCTGATTCATTAGATTTATTTCCTTAAATTCAACAGTAATGAAATCTACTTTTGCCGTATTTTGTTCCGTAAGGATTTGTACTGGTAATAATAATAATAATAATAATAATAATAATAATAATAATAATAATAATAATAATAATAATAAATAATATTTTATTATTATTATTATTATTATTATTATTATTATTATTATTATTATTTTTATTATTATTGTTATTACTAGTATTATTATAAAAACAGTTCCATTCCAAAGTAAAATTTTGGATATATTCGCCTTGATTTCCAGCTATTCTTGTTTTCCAGAGTAAAGCGAACATTTTTATGGCCAGCATATTTTAGGACCAAACATGCTTCCCTGAAATAGTATACCCCATTTAGCTCATTAAGTTGTTTACATTTTGATGTACGTTGAGAATGTTTCTGTGGTCTCTCGAAAATATTATCCTTTTAAATCCTCTCACTCCTACGTTCACATAAGCACAGGCAAACGCGTGCGCGTACCCGTAAAACACACACACACACACACACACACACACATAATTGTGTGTGTGTATATATATATATATATATATATATATATATATATATATATATATATATATATATATATATATATATATATATATATATATATATATATTTACTTGAGAGAGAGAGGAAGCAGGGGACGGGATATTAAGACTGTAAAATGGAAATTGTAAGTTACTTTCATCAGCCCTCCCTAAACTGTATTGCTGTCCAGTTTGATTACGATACGATGCGGTTTAGGATGTGCATGTGCACACGCGCGCACACACACACACGTATGTATATATATATATATATATATATATATATATATATATATATATATATATATATATATATATATATATTTGTTGATTTCATGAAATTGAAAACGAAATCGAGAAATGTTCCTTATTCATAGCAGAGGGATCAAGTTGTGCAATATATAATTGTCAAGAAATCATTCAGAAGTTCGCTTTTAAACTTTCTTTTATTGAAAATATTGTGCAGTGGCTCCTTTGGTGCGCGCAGTAAGAAAGAAAAATAGAGCTTCGAAAAAATTGGCCAAATTTCGAAGGGGGTGAAAAAAAGGTACAAGTTCCTATTACCATTCTCAAAAGCCTGCTGCGAGGTTATCTGAAATTTTACAGACTCTCAAATCCACGGACAAAGGAGAGCGGATTAGATCCCCTTTCCTAATCCTGCCGAATGCGTTTGGACATCCGAGGTCGTTAACAAATTAGCATCGGTTGCACTAACAAGAACTCCCTCTTTCCTCTCCCTGCTGGTTCACCCCCTTCCCCAAACCCCCTCCCTCTCACCCTCCTAAACTACGTTTTTTGTGTCTTCTGCAGTCCTTTGCCACTGAGAATAGAGAGAAAGAGAATAAAAAAACACGCATTCAGGCTCCCACATATTAATTTTCGAATACGATGTCACTTAAGTTCTCTGTTCAAACTTTTAGAAGGGCGCGGAATGGATCTGCCAAGGCATCCGAATCCCTTCATCTTGTCGGGGGAAACTTTGTTCCGACGCGATCATTTTTCGAGATCCATTTAGCACGCCGCTTTAATCAAACTACAAAGTTGGATTAAAGCAAAATGCAGTCCCAATGGAGCAATCATAATAAACTCTTAGAGGCCGGGAGAATCGAGCAGTGTTTTGGTTCTAAGCCAGTACCACTTAGCGGCGCGCACAAAAACGGACGGGATCTTAAAAGCCTAATGCACAGACCCATTTATATGTGACCCGCTGGCTGATAGAATCTGCAAATGCTGTACAATGTTTTGGAGGACCTTAATGGACTTCCAAACTACATTAAGTTTTTAAACACTCTAGCAGCCTGTTTCGAGCCAGAGCTAAGTCCGGCCATTGAGACACTCAGTAATGGAGGGCCAAAGAGGTGCGCTTTTAGTGAAGTTTTTCCTTCCCCCCTCCCTCCTCCCTCTCCTTTCCTTCCTCCTCCGTGCTTCCCCTTCCCTCCGCCTTCCCCCCTTTTTTGCGTTTTTCATTCTTTTTCTTCTTTTGGCATCTAGACAGACGCTAGTTTTAAGATTAATGCGTTGAAATTCGGCCTTGATATCTCAGCTCTCTTTTGCTCTTATGGAAATAAACCTCTCCCTGCCGAAAAATGGTGTCGACTCAAAGCAATTTTGCTCTCTCTCTCTCTCTCTCTCTCTCTCTCTCTCTCTCTCTCTCTCTCTCTCTCTCTCACACACACACACACACACACACACACACACACACACAACTGCATCATCAACAAAAACACACTTAACCTTCAGTATTTTCCTTTCCTTGCGTTATTTCATTTATTCCTTCTCCCGTCATTTTACTCCTCCCTGCTACCTCTTCCCCCCTCCCCCTCCCTCCAAGAGTCCTACGTACTTTATTAATCTCACTACTCATCACTTTTCCTTACTTCGGTCAATCTTTTCGTCATCTCAGTTTTTTCTTTCCTTTCATTTGAACCGTCCTTATTGGAAATGAGAAAGGGGGAGGGGGTGGGGTCGGTTGCAGCATTCTTTTAACCCCCCCCCCAACAACCCACCCATTCTTTCGTCTCACCCCCTTCATTTTTCCTTCTGCTTCTCCTTTCAACCATCTTTTCTACTTCTCAAATGTTCTACTCATTAAAACTGTCTTTTTTTTTTTTTTACTCTCAGTTATTATTATTTTTCTTATATATTCCAGCTCTTTGCTCTCCATTTCCATGTCCTCTTTTCGTAGTAATTTCGTTGTGTATTGTTCATGTTGCTCCATTTGCCATGCGGCATTTTTCGGCGTTAACGTCATGTTGTTTAAGAGCCCTGAAACATCATTTCCATTATACTGTTTTCTTCGTTTGTTTCTGCATTGTTGTTGCCCCGCTTACTTAAATTGATGTTACTGCTGATTGTTGTGGCAGAGTTGTTTTACTAGACTTTGGAATTAGTTTCTATTTCATAAGTACCCTATGGCATATTAACTGAGTTTTTTTGTTGTTGTTGTCGGAGAGTTACCAACCTATAGCAGTTTCAAAGCTATGTAATCTCATTGTGCTCTGAGGTATGTCTTCAAATAACTTTAATTATGAAATAAATTATACCAAATTGCTCGTTAATACTTGATATGAGGTCGTTGCATTTACGTATCAATGCTATTTTTCATTAAATGTGGAAGGACGTAGCGTTTCCAGAATATTTCCTTATCTTCAATGCGTGTGTTATGTTTGACTTGGTAAGGTAAACCTCGTACTAAATTTAATGGCATACTTTAGCCGGTTGTTTTCAGACGAACAGTACTGGAATTAGTTTTCCCTATGATCTCATAGATGAGAGGTCCTGGGTTTGGTCCCGGCATGGTGAAAAATACTGTTTTTCTGTTCTGATTGTGTTGATTTTCGCAATATTTGATTGTTGACATGCAGGGAACCATCTCAGTCTGTCTTTTCTATTGGGCATAGGCGCAAAATTGTATTTGTCAGGATAGGTTCCTCTCTCATATATACTCTGGAAGAATAATCAGATCTAATTCCGGTAAATATCACCACTAGTCATTTTATAGAGATAACGAGATCATTAGAAGGAGCAGATCTGTCAGAATTTTAGTTTTGGAAGTTATAAGATGGCTGCTTGGCAGATATCTGTGTCCCTTATTTAGTAATAGTTTATAATTGTAATTATATGCTATTGGCTCTTATTTATTTAACATAATTCTGAAGAGTGAAAACTACATTTTAGATTAATGATTGGCAACGGTTAATTGCATTTCATGTACCGCTAAAAGTGGAATTCGTGATTTTTTTTCTCTCGAAATTTTAAATCTGAAATCGAGCCTGTAATGAATTGTACTTGTGGGGCATTTTTCGAATAAATGATGCCTTCTTCATGATGTGTAGGGGGTTCTGGATACCAGAATAGTATTTTAACAATTTCATTTGGATCAACCGTTTCTGTCTATATAACCCTCAGTGTCTTTATGTATTCTAGTGTTCCTATTTTATATCATGTTATTTTTTCTTATCAACTATTTAACTCTTTGTTGTTGATTCTCATATATACAGTTTTTCGCGGAATTAATTTTACCATTTTTCCTGCTTTTCTCTTACGGGGTTTTCTGTTTCCTTGCCTCTCTCTCTCTCCTCTCTCTCTCTCTCTCTCTCTCTCTCTCTCTCTCTCTTTTGACAATATGTTTATTAAGCATTAATCAAGGTTCACCCCTTTCTCTTTTTCTCCTCTTCATAAGAATTGTTCATTTTGGTTTAACCCTTTTCGTACTCTTTTCCTCTTTAGTAAGGAATTTTTTTTACGAATTATCAAAGCGTACAGTCTAGTCTCCCTAGCAGTCATTAATATTTTATTTCTCCTTAATTTTGTTTTTATAGTTCCATTGTGACTCGCCCCAGTCATCGGATTTCTTTACGCTCACCTCTCTCTCTCTCTCTCTCTCTCTCTCTCTCTCTCTCTCTCTCTCTCTCTCTCTCTCAAACGTGGCGTTAACATAATTCGGATGAAAACACTTTACCAGTCCATCTATCTATCTATCTATCTATCTCTCCTTCACTTTCTTTTATATTCGATATTCTTGTTAAATAAGCTATAGCCTTATATAAAATTTCTCTCTCGTCCTCTCCATACATTCACACACACACACACATACACTCACTCGCACGTACACAAACTCACACTTATGCACACACACACATCTTCACATTTATGCATGTTGAGTAGGTGGGATGACCCAAACGAGAAGCCTTGTAAAAAGGGAGCGAGGGAGAGGTAAAGTGAGAGTGAGAGTGAGAGTGAGTGAGCTTGTCTCCACCATTTTCTTACAGCAGCAAGTTAAGTCTAATGCTTTACATTGCTTTCTTCTAAGACCTTGATGTGTTCGTGGGGCCATGAGATGGAGTAATCTCAAGTACTTAATTGAGAGCAAATATTCCACCTGCATCTTTAAACAGAATGCCGCTGTAAAAGTCAGCTCTCTCTCTCTCTCTCTCTCTCTCTCTCTCTCTCTCTCTCTCTCTCTCTCTCTCTCTCTCTCGCTGTTCTTTTGTTGACTAAGCCAAAACGTACCTCAGGATTCAACGGTGGTGAAGGAAGGTTTTAAGAGATGCAATGAGATTTGCTTGCTGGTACTAATGATCGCTTTTGCTTCTGAAGTTTGCTTCACTGTGTTGTCTGATGTTTTAATAATTTCATTTGGGTTTATTAGTGTATATATATATTATATATTATACATACATACACATATATACATACACATATATATACGTTATATGTGTGTGTGTGTATAAAAGAGAAATTGAGGATTGTTTTCCAAAAGAATCAGATGATTCACCTTTAGGTGATCAGTTTCTTAGTTTCGTATCTTAAAGGTTCCGTAAATAGCCTTATGCTGTGCAGAGTTCTCTTCGTTGGCGACTATGCACATAATCGGGATTAGTAAGGTCATGACTCTGTAAGGGTGCCTTGGCTACACTGTACATTTGTGGGTTGCTTTTATTGCTTTGGTGGTTGTTTTATGTTGATATTAATTTTCTTGTGCTGCTTTATATTCAATTTATGATGTTTCATGTGCGTTTTATTATTGCATTAAATCTTGCTTCATTCACCCAAAAAGGTTTCAGTCCAGCGTTGTGTTGTACATAAAACAATTTCCATTGTTGAGTTTATACTCTTAAATTAGTGTTCTTCTAAATTTTTTTTTTTTTAATAAAAATGGATGTTAG
>NC_089781.1:3814396-3839396 GCF_040412425.1 Macrobrachium rosenbergii
ATGTAAAAAGAGACTGTCAAGAAAAAGAATTTTCCTTCAAAAGAATAATTTTTTTAAAAACTTGTGTAGGTTACATGTTATGAAAGGTAGTTTCATGACGCTTGCTTTCCATTTTTCGAGCTAGACCATATATATAGGTGTTTATGCATCTAGACGTAGAGAGAGAGAGAGAGAGAGAGAGAGAGAGAGAGAGAGAGAGAGAGAGAGAGAGAGAGACAACACGTATGGCGTTTATGTAAATGATTATGGCTTCACGAACGATTGTAGTGTCCTTATGTCAGACCCAGAATGGATCATATTTTCCGTCGAATTTACCATTGTTTCTTTCCAGATCACTATTCTGTCTGTAATTTTCTTGCATGAAATGCAAATACCTTTTCTCCCCTATATAACTTATTAATAACGTAATTGTTAGTATTATTATTATTGCTCCCTTTAACGTTTATAGTTATAGATATGGTTTCAGTTGCCATCGCTTTGATTGCTACCATATTACTTATCTTGTCTCCTTTGGTTGGAAGTGTCCATTGGTTAACTGGCATATCTAATGTATTTCTGATTTTATGGTTAACACTGTATGCATTTATATTCCTTTCCTCATTTTTCATGTTTTTATGAGTTTTGGATCTTGGTGTTACCTCTCAGTGATGGCATGACTTTATCCAAATGATTTTTTGAATGCTTCTGTTCTATCTCGAATCATCTCCGATCAGTATACGTTCTGAATTTTATTTCTACTCAGAATATTTCTGAACGACTGTTCACTGAAGGAATGATCCTTTTACAGTACAAACGTCATTTTCTTCCATTATCAGTAAGCGTGTGTACTACCAATGCGCCAGTAAGTTTAAATATTGGAAAATTAAGACATCTACCTTGAACTTTCAGAGGGGATGATTAGATCTTGCCTTTGAATTTTTGCATTTCTTTTTGTCATTTCTGACGGCGATCTTACTGTGAAATGGGGTATCCTTGCTTTCCTCCCATAGTTGATTTAGGCATAACTTATAATGCATATGGCGCTCTCTCTCTCTCTCTCTCTCTCTCTCTCTCTGAAATTACTGTTAACGCGATGTTATATATACATGTAGTTCCCCTGCTACCCTTTTCACTGGATTCCCCCTAAATCAGCTTCCGCGTTATAATCAAGGTAAATTATGCCCAGCTACAAAGCGATAATGGGCGTATTGGTGCTGAACATTCCAGTGGTCAGTTGTTTGGGGGTTCCCTGCCGTGGGTTTGGCCCCATTCTTGCATATTTATTTCTTTAATTTTTAAGTTATTCCGACAGAAGCTATAGGCTTCACCTGACTACTCTGGAAATTAGATATTTTTTATTCTAGTATATTTTGTATTGACAGCCTTCCTACGGTATTTATTTCATAACCATTTCAACAAAGTCAGCATGCCATTCCACTTCGCTATAATAATTCTGGTCTTTACTGATAGATTCTGTGTAACCTGTGAATGTTTTTGTTCCCAGATGTTAACACTTATGAAACGACTGCATGGGTAACTTTAGGCACACAGGCGCACTCTTGTGTGCAGTCGTTATATCCTACATAAAGATCTGCATTCTTGTGAATACCTATTTTTACGTATAGTTGCATAAATTTATGTTTTGAAGGCACAAATGCTGAGGATATTAGCATATGCTCGCTTATTTAAGAACGTTGAGCTATATATATATATATATATATATATATATATATATATATATATATATATATATATATATATATATATATATATATATATATATATATATATATATATATATATATATATATACATAATTTTGATAGGGCAGAGAGTACCAGTTGGCCAACACAGGTCAATGGGTAACGCCCTGGCCTCTGATTTGAAAGACCGTAGTTCGGTCCTGATGTGAGTTAGAAATTATATGTATATATATGTATATATATACATATATATAAATATATATATATATATATATATATATATATATATATATATATATATATATATATATATATATATATATATATAATGATAAATAATATTGCAAGACCAGGAAGAACATTCTTTATTACAAGCTTTAGGTATAAAACCTCATCATCAGGCTGAAAAAACAGACAAGGATGGAATCAATAAAATTACAATAAAATGTGTGAAATATAAAATGAACAAGTAAATACAAACTAAAAGGGTGAGACGTAAAATAACGAAAAATTTTTATGAAAATAAAACTATGAGTTTTATTTTCATATTTTTATGTTTGTGTTTTTAAATTTTGTCTCACCCTTTTAGTTTGTATTTACTTGTTCATTTTAAAGAAGATTTATTATGATTTTATTGTAATTTTATTGAACTGTTTTTTCAGCCTGATGATGAGGTTTTATACCTCAACTTGTAATAAAGAATGTTCTTCCTGGTCTTGGCAATTATTTATCATTCATTGCTAAGATTTCAAGTTGACTATATATATATATATATATATATAATCACAGGAAGTGTGGTGTGTTTTGTTATGAAATAGTTGTAAGTTAAATTTGATCAGTAAAGAGAAGAACTGTACCTAGCGTATGGATTTAGAAAAACGTGATAGAATTTGTAGAGATGTTGTGTGGAGGATATTAAAGATGTATCATAGTTTGTTGAGACAAATAAAAGGTTTTCAGGATGGAAGCATAGTGTGTTTTAGATTATGTAATCGTGAAAGTGAATGGTTTATTGTAAAACTTGCCCGAGGCATGGATGTTCTTTTTCTTCATGTGAGCTTAATATCATTATGAAGGAAGTGATGGGAGAAATGAAAAGACATTAGGTTTCGGTCGAAAGTTGTGGGATAAGATAGTGATTCCTGAATTGAGTGTGGAAAGGCTGATGTTTTACATGATGCATTACTGAATGGAGATTGTTCAGAGAAATGGCAGAGTCTAGTGAAAGAGTGAGAAAGTTCTCATAAGAAATTTTTTAAAGTAAGGATATAATGGTTGATGAAAACTAGGATGATACCAGGTTGTTTAAAGAGTGTAGTAGGATAGATGATGCAAGGAAGGTAGCAGCGTGTATGCAGAAGATTTTGGAGAGAATTAAGCGTCCGTGAAAGACAAGGACAGAATTTTGAAAAGATTATTGAGCAAACTCTCATTTTTGGGAGTCGATTGTGGATGTTAGAGTGAAAGAAAACAAGAGTTGAAGTGTTAAAATGAATTGCTGTATTAAAAGGTGTTACATTATCGTGATGAAATGGTTGAGAAAATTGGCAAAAACATTATCATAGGTGCTAGGATGGATAAGTGTGTTGTTAAAATAAAAAAAAATTGAGGACCATAGATTGTTGAAAACTATAAAAATCAGGAGGGGATTGAATGGGAATACCTTGTAAAGTGCAAGACAGATAGGAGAGGAAGTTATTGGAAAGGAGGGTCCTTAATACCCAGGTACCACGTATAAGATTACACGTGAATTATGCAGTGTATATAATTGTGGGGGCTTGGGTGATCGACGCCCTCCCTGCTGAGTCTTCTGTGTAGTTGGGCCATTGATCATTGTCTTGCCCTGCCAGGAAACATGGCGTATGGCTCAGTGTATGCATGCATACATACATACATACATATGTATAATGTATGTATATATGTGTGTGTGTGTGTATTTGTATGAAAGTTGTTATCTCATGACTTTAATCTTTCAACAGCTTTCTTGTGTTTTCATAGATACTTTGGCAGTGCAGTAATTGAGTTTTGGAATGAATGTTTGTACCTTTACAGCTGCTTTACTGACGTTGAAATTTAGGTGTCTGATTAAGTATTTTTGTTTTAATCTTATAAGGATCGTATTTCATGTTATTTCTCCATGACTTTTACGATGGATTTGTATTGTAATTTCCTCATATAATCTTGAAGTTCCGATCTTTTTATATAAAGGATTAGAGATTTCTCTGAAATTTTGCATCGTCGAGTAATAAATTATGCTTCATAATTTTCAAGAATTTATTGTACGTGACGCTGTTAAAATAATGTTTCAGATTCAGCTCTTGTCAACGTTTAAGCATTGTTCAGAAGACTTGCAGGTAAAATATTCCGTATCCTGAAATGTCTTTAACTCTTGATTTTGTTAGTAAAATACCAAGCACTGCACGTTAGAAAAGGATATAATTTACCTCGTGGTTTGCAGAGCTTATGTAGCAGGCCCTGGGAGACAGTGGTTCCCTCAAGAAGCGAGAAAAAGATACGATGAAATGACAGACAAAATTATGGCGAAGTTATCAGGCAAAACGAGATGATTTACCAGGACACCAGACCTCCACAGTATAACTCCGTGTGAAGGAGGAGGTTTGTGTTTCCCTTCGGGAGGGAGAGATTTTTGTTTTCCCTTCCCATGCATTTCACTTTGATTTACTCGCTAATTTGTCAAGCGCCTTCCTTTTTCGTTTGTTTACGCTGGCGTCGTGTTCCTCTAAGCAGGAGGAGAGTCCTAATTTCGCCTCCCCTTCGAGTCGCACCGGGGAAACTTTATCCTCTTCAACCCTCTCCTTCATTTTCGCCACCTTACGGTCAGCGGCATTAAGTTTCTTTCAGCCCCAAAATTTAATCCTTCCTGTAGTCTCTCATTAGGGACTTTTTTTCTTCTCTTAACGCGGACTACAATTTTCGTCATTTTATAAACAGCACGCGAGTGTATTTATGCTGTTCATTGTGCATGTTTCATATCTTGGGTCGCATTTATCTCAACATTCCAATTTGCTTTGCTGTTATTCTAATTTGGGGCTTTTCTAAGATTTGCTAAGAGCTGAGGTCCTTTGTGTATACAAGATAATTTACAGAACACAATATGTACCATCGTCTTTAGAGGCTTAGTGTTCATTTTCTTGGAGCATATTGTAATTTACTTTGAAATTATTTCTCTGTATCGTGTTTACAAGTGAGTTATATAAGAGTACTTGTAATCTATCCAAACCTGTAACTGTACTGGGAATATATTTGCTCTTCCATGTAATCTTAACATTTTCAGCTGCATAACGCCGTTTTTAGTATTTATTTTTTTTAGCAAAAATGTTTAATTCCAATGATTCATTAAACGACATCATCTTTACCTAAAAACGAAGTCTCACATTAGCTGAATATCAGTGATTCAAGAAGGTATAGCAAAGACTAACTTACAGAAGTCGAGTGATGGTCAGCGAATGAAATGATCAATTTTTGTCAACCAAACCCAGTAAAAAGAAATAAATTTTACGGGTAAGGTAGATATATGTAAAATCGATGTTCAGTATGGATAATTCACAAATGATCATCAGTAAGGTAAATCATAAAAAAAGGGAAAATATGCGTATGTCTGAACCCTTAAAGAGATTCATAGAGTTTCAGGGTGATTTATGTAAGAAAAACTTGAACTTGGACAGTTAAGGAGTACGAATGACAACCACTTTACCCTAAAGAGAATGATCCGTTTAACATGGTATCGAGATTTTGAATTGTCAAAATTTTACAAGACTTCTTTATGTTAAGAATCTCTGTTTAGTAATTATGTGAATTACCTTTAGTGGACAAATTTTGGCTAGTTGGCCTTATAACAGACTTTAAAAGTAATATATATGTGTATATATATATATATATATATATATATATATATATATATATATATATATATATATATATATATATGTATGTATATATGTATGTATGTATGTATGTATGTATGTATGTATGTATGTATGTATGTATGTATGTATGTATGTATTACTGTGTGTATGTATGTATATTATGGTCAAGAGAGCAAATAGAGGTCAGTAGTTTAGTGAAATATATGTATTATATTAGGTATATAACCATATGCTTATATGTCACTAAATAGCGCGTGATAATATATTCAGCCAAGGCCACAGGAAAAACAAAAGAAGCAGTACCAAGCGCTTCCGTGTTATCTCAACACATTTTGGGGGTGTTGAAATAACACGAAAGCGCTTGGTACTCCTTCTTTTGTTTTTCCTGTGGCTGGCTGAATATATATATATATATATATATATATATATATATATATATATATTGTGTATATATATATATATATATATATATATATATATATATATATATATATATATATATATATATATATATATATATATATATATACACATATATAATGCACATATATGATACATATACATATTATATTGTGTGTGTATACGCTGTGATTAGAGGTCAGTAGTTCAGTGAAAAGACGCAGTTCAAAGATTTAGGTAGAAGGAATAAAGGAAGACTTCGGTTTATGGGTGCTGATTAACCATCTGTTCAGATATTTAAAGATAACTAACATAGCGAATGCTTTCTGCACGGGCTTCATTCTTGATTCGTCAATTGAGAGCATGAACGTGGCACTGAATTTTGTTTTGCTTTTTCACTGAAGTCGCTAAACTTCTGTTAGGGTCCTCTCTCTCTCTCTCTCTCTCTCTCTCTCTCTCTCTCTCTCTCTCTCTCTATATATATATATATATATATATATATATATATATATATATATATATATATATATATATATATATTATATAATTATACAATGTATATATATTATTTATTTAAAATACATAAATGTGTTTGTGTGTGCGTGTGTGTGTGTATTTTAATAGATCAGAACAGGTTGCAAGCTATCATTTTGCATAACGTCGTAACGATTGGCATGATGGTAATATTCAGTTTGTGATTCATCCTATGACAACTTTTTTCCTTTCGTTATTTTTGGTATAGTTTTTATATTTCATCGAAAAATATAAACATCTTTGACTCTAGTGGACAAATAAACGTATAAGATAAATTGATAGCAAATATCTGGAACACATTATCATTGTTACTCTTATTTTTATTCTCAAGTAAAAAGAACATTAATTGTCCTGACAAACTACCAAAAATAGAAAAAAATGTTAATAAAAAAAGACTTACAGAGCTAAGGGAAGTTAGAAACTTTAATAAAATGCAGATGAAGATAATAAGCATATTATTAAATGCCAACATTTCAAAAAGTTTCATTTTGTGCAGTAGGTGACTCTTGGCGCAATGATATTACAGTTCTTTTGTAGGAACATTAAATAGATTTTGTTTGGATGAGATTAAGTTACACTTTATTAAATCTAGTTAGCAATTATGATCATTAGAATAAGCGCTGAAATTATTCTGATTACGACTTTGGAGGAAGCTAAAATTTTGTTCATTTAAAATCCCATAGCTTTTATCTTTAAAAAATCGTCAAAAAAAATCGTCTTAAGGAATGGTGAAAAATGCTCAGTTTTGAATTTTTTTTATACGGCTAAGATTTTTAATTATTATGCTGAACTCTGAGACTTACTTGAAATTATTGAACTTTAGGAACATGTATGAATGTCCTCTTAATTGATCAAATTATTTCTCTGGCCTCGCCGCCGCCGGCGCGTCATGATTTTGCTCCACGGCAGAGGGGCGCACGGACGTCTGTGCTTATTATTGGAGTGCAGGGTGTATGGTTCCAATAAATCCGCCGTGTCAATAATTAAGAGAGAGGGAGGGAAAAATGCCGGCGAGAGCGGAATCGGGGTTAAAAATTCAACTTGTGTGGCCCGTGTAAAAGTAACTCCATTAGCACATATATGGCATCCCTCTCCCACCCAGGGCCCGTCTTTTTATTTTAGCTGTAATTTTCTCTCTCCAATGTTCTGCTAATCATAAAGGGAATCTAATTAAACCCCTTCCATTTCAGTCATATTTTCAGTTGCACGGGCATTGCGCCCCCTCAACCCCCTATTTTTCCCCCCCTAGGGGTGACTTTCGATTATGGCCCTTTTATGACGAGTTCAAAACCTGTACGGACTCTGTAAATAATTTTTGGGGCTGATTTTCGGTGAGGCCTCCGCCGGCTTTGACTTTATCTGCTTCTGTGTTGGTGCTTTTGTGGTCGGCGTGTTCACTTGGAATCACAGCAAAATTGGTCTAAGTTTCATTTCTTTTATGTATGCAGTTGAAGTGTTCTTCCGATTTATTAAAACTTCAGTGTGACATTATGTGTGGATTGATCGTCCCTCCAGTTGTCTTCTTAGAAGAATGTTCACGATATTGTTAATCCTTTTAGTTTTCTGTAAAGGAAAATTATTGTGCCGGGTTTGTCTGTCCGTCCGCACTTTATTCTATCCGCACTTTTTCTGTCCTCCCTCAGATCTTAAAAGCTACTGAGGCTAGAGGGCTGCAAATTGGTATATTGATCATCCACCCCCCCCAATCGTCAAGCATACCAAATTGCAGCCCTCTAGCCTCAGTAGTTTTTATTTTACTTAAGGTTAAAGTTAGCCATAATCGTGCTTCTGCTAACGATATAGGATAGGCCACCACCGGGCCGAGGTTAAAGTTTCATGGGCCGCTGCTCATACAGTATTATACCGAGACCACCGAAAGATATATCTGTTTTCGGTGGCCTTGATTATTGCTGTAGCGGCTGTGCAGAAAACTCAATTGCCCCGAAGAAACTTCGGCGCATTTTTTACTTGTTTATATATTGTATTCATCTATTCCTCCGCTTTTCAACTAGAGGGGCGTTTTCAAAATATTCCTTGTAGAACATATTCTGAGACTGCCAAAATGCAACATTATTTACAGATGTTTCCCATTAGAGACTCGGTTATTATCTCTCTCTCTCTCTCTCTCTCTCTCTCTCTCTCTCTCTCTCTCTCTCTCTCTCTCTCTCTTTATGAAAACAGTGACCATTATGAGCAGTAATTCAGCCGTTAGACATAATACTTAACGGAAGAATGGTTTTACAAATTATTTGTAACTCATTTATTACAACATTTATTTCCACCCATTTCGTAGTTTGTAGCGATTTTTTTCCGTTATATAAGAAGAAAGTGAAAAGTGAAAAATTAAACAACAAAATTAAAATAATATTATTATTGATATTGAAATTGAAAGGACGGAAATACAGGTCAGCTGTATTTTAGGTAAGTGAAAATTTAACCGTAATTAAGTTAAAAGTGCTGGTTGGATGGCGATGAGAGAGAAAGAAGAGAGCTTTCACTAATAACTACGAAAATGATGCCATATATTAATATTGGAAAAGCTCCGAAGATACAGCCCCTGCGGTCAAAATTTGAACCAAAACGAAGCGATAGTTAAAAAAAGAGAGAGAGAGAGAGAGAGAGAGAGAGAGAGAGAGAGAGAGAGGTAGGAATGGTAGATGATTTACCGGCCGGGGGTAGGGAGAGGTTGTTCCGTGGGGAGAGATTTGATCCCTGGCGCCATTTGCGCGAATATTAATTGAAGTCACGCGGGAAACTTAACACCAGTCGAGGTTGCTTCTGCCTTTAATAGGCCGTCACATTTAATGTATGCTACCGGGAAACCCGTTCGCGCGAACGTACGCAAATAGCATTATTAGTAGTGGCACCTCCCTTGCGCGACTTAGGCTTTTTGTTGAAGTAATAATTGTCTGCGAAGGCCGTGCCCTTTCCTTCAGGTACAAACGAACTAAGCATGTTTTTTGGAGAGTGTACGTTCATACAAAGTACTCAGTTCCCCCTCCCCCTTTTTTTTTTGTTAAAAGACCGAGCAACCTCTGATCCAGTAATGTGTCTAACTATGAAGCATGATCAAAATAAAAAAGAAAAAAAAAATGCTATTGAAGGTTATGACACCTGTAATTTCTGTAAGGTCAAAAGTTCTGTCAAAATTGAGACCTCTGAAAATAGGCCACAAATGCACTTGAAATAACTTTTAAGGAACAGAATTATTCCTACACATTTACTTGTCTATTTAACATTTTTTTCTGTATTTTCTATTTTTCATCTTCTTCCTACTCCGTTTGAAAGCCTATATCCCAAGTGAGGAGGACGAGGAGTGACATTTCCGCCTTTCCTCCTCTATCGGGGATTCAGGGTTTCCCAAATGAAGTCGTCCCCTTGGGGGAAATTTTGCCTCATTCAAATGGTAATGTTTGTGGTTTTAAAGAAAGAGGGTTCGGGTTTTCTGGGACCCCTTTCATTATAAGCTGTTTGTGGCGCATGGCTCTGCTTCTCGCTCGCTAGATGGCGGGAGAAAGGCGTTACTTTAGATGGCTCGAATTTGTTTCGTTGCAGGCGAATAGGTGTATGTGCAACACGCACAAACGCACGTGCAATAATTGCACAGGAGAAATGGCTGTTTTGGATATACATGTGTCATTGCGTCCTATAATCGCATTTAATTTTCTGCCTGTTGTGCACTTATCGAACTATCTCTCTCTCTCTCTCTCTCTCTCTCTCTCTCTCTCTCTCTCTCTCTCTCAAACTCTCAAACGCACACACACCCACACCACATAACTGTTTGTATATATATATATATATATATATATATATATATATATATATATATATATATATATATATATATATATATATATATATATATATACATATATATATATATACTATCATTGTAAGCTTTTTTTTCTCTGTAGAGCGGTGGCTCCAGAAATGTGAACCTTCGGCTTTGAACGTCTTTTTGTGGTGAGGTTGATACCGCCGTGCCCTACTCAACTATGGTTGCGACTCACGGCATTTACACTTTATAACTACTGGACAACTTATTCATAGCTTAGATCAGTCAGCTCAGAGTTACGGCTATGCCGGTTTTTAAGTTGTTTGTGTTTACGGAACAATAGCAGCTCTAGCGTAAAGTACGCAAACATTGTGATCGATTCTCAGTTTTTCTTTTATGTTACTCTCGTATTTGACATTAGTTTCTGTCTTGATTTGTGTGCAGTAGACAGCCTTCCATATTGAACTAACATAAATCTAATTTATTGCTTTTTCACATCTTTGTGTAGTGTACGTTTATTTGCATTATGTCCCTTGAGTATACAGTCGAAACCTCCCGGTAGACTTTTATTGCAGAGTAATAGTCCTCCAGAACAAACGCCATGTCAACTTATTGACCTCAAAAAGTAACTTTTATCACGGTGACATTTAGGTGATGGATACTCTGCTCAGTTTATTGTTTTTAAAGTAAGCTGCCTGAGAAGGTATTGATGATCTCTGTTATGGCATTTCGGTGGTGTAATCTAAAGTTGTAGGAGACGAGCTTTCTAAGTAGGCAGCATTTAGGCTCCGCTAACTTCTGTGCATTAAGTAGCGTTGCCCTCCTCACATTTTTTTTCCCTTTCATTGTGAATTAATTTTTTTTGTTACTTTTCTACGGTATGTAATGAATTACAGCGGTTTACAGTAAGTTCATTAGAGGTCGCTTTATATTTAGCATTCAACTGTAATTTTGTCCCGTACATTTAGTCAACGATACTATTATCGTCATACATCCTCATTTTAATTTTTTTCACGTAGCCATTGTATGTTTCACCAAATGGTGGAGGTTAGAGCGTCCTTGCATCTTCTCGAATGAGGGACTTTGTGGCAAAATGCAGAATACGAATACAGGCAGTTCTTCAAATCGAAAGTCGAGAGAAAAAGAAAAATAGCCCAATTGACAGTTCTCTGGTGGGGAAAAAAAAAAAAAACTTAAGAGAACCAGTGAACAAAATCTTAACGTAAGACGAAACCGAACCCAGTTTAAGGATTAGGGCTTCTGATAACATGCATGCTATAATGACATGTCAAACCTGCATAAAATTTTAGAAATTTTAAAAGTATAAAAGTATATACAAGAGGTCAATAAAAGGTAAATCATCTGTGGTTTGTCAGGACATCAGTTTAAAGAGCAGGACAGTTGTAAGTATTTATTCATGAAAAAGAATGAAAAAATACCTTATTAACATAGTGAAGAAATTACAAATTTGTACCCCGCAACTTTCATTGATGGCAACTTCAACCAGTGTTCATTACGTTTTATAGTTATTTGCTCTGAGTCCTCTTCTCTTTTTTTAGTAACAAATTCTTCATTTCCATATGTAAAAAAGATTTTTTGTTCGTTAAGGGTTCAGGATTTCCACAGAATAAGTGAATAGCAGCGGCCAGAGTCCAGACTGTATTATTTAGGAGAAAATAAAGCATGAACATTTTCTGTCACTTTTTATATTTTCAAGGGGGAAATCAATGATGATAATACTGATAGTGATCATTGTTAATAATTAACTACTTAATTACTTTTGCAATATTATGGTACTTTTGAACTGCTTCCGTAATTTATGGGATTGTGATTACTGCAGTATGTCTCTTAAAAATAGGAAAATAATAACTTCGTAACATTATTCTACTCAGGACACTTCGTGATAACCCAGTTATAAATGTTTAGAAGGTGATCCACTTGTTGTATGATATAAAAATCAAGATGATAATCTTAGTCTTAGGTATTATCTGTGTTATGAGTCTCTCTCTCTCTCTCTCTCTCTCTCTCTCTCTCTCTCTCTCTCTCTCTCTCTCTCTCTCTCTCTCTCTATATATATATATATATATATATATATATATATATATATATATATATATATATATATATACATACAGTATATACAGTATGTATATATACATATATATACAGTATATATATATATATATATATATATATATATATATATATATATATATATATATATCAATCATACACATTCACACTTGCATGTATATACAGTATGTATATATATATATATATATATATATATATATATATATATATATATATATATATATATATATATCCACAGAGAGAGAGAGAGAGAGAGAGAGAGAGAGAGGACTTGAGAACTGTAAGAGCAATCTCTCCTGATTATTTGTACACCAAACGAACGTTTTGGGAAACTCTTCCCATCAATAAAGGCTACATAAAAACAGAAATAAATTCAAACTAGGATTTTTACTATCTTAAAAACTCACCTAAGGCATAGGAGAGGTAAAAAAATAATGTTACTTGATTTTACAAAATAACAGTTGAAAAAAATTTTCATGCTTTGATAGAGATTGCATGGTAATAGATGCATATGGGCCTGTACAAAATAGTATAAATACGGTTAATTGCAGAACTTTCAAAAACTTATACAAAAATAAAAATGGTAAAAAATTAATGGCCGGACGTACTGTTGAGAGGAGTGGCTGAAAACTGTACAGGATTTTAAAAGAATACTCAAGAGACGATGACGGAAGCACTGAGAAAAAGAAACAAAAGAACGAGAGAGAAAGAGAGAGAGAGAGAGAGAGAGAGAGAGAGAGAGAGGAGGGGGAGGGGATAGGAGTTCGGCAGTGTGCAATGGCATGAAAGTAGTTTGATTTTTAAGGAATGAGATAATTGAAGTAAAGAATTCAATAAAAAAAAAGAAGCGAAAGGCAGTCGATGTTTTGAGAAAATATTTCGAAATGAAAGTACAGGATATTGGTTTTTCATGAATGTGAATGGTTTGTATGGCTGAAATATATTTTTTTGATTAAAGTACTAATCAATGCGATGCCTGGACACCCTCGTGGGAATCGATACTGACTTGCAGTAAATGGGATTAACTCAACGTGCCGGTTGCCTTTCTTAAATAAAAAAACCCATTGAAATTCATGCAAAACCAATATTCATTTCGATATAATTTCTCAAACAGCCTATAGCCTTTTGTTACTTTTAGACTCTTGACGTCAAGAAACTATTGTCTCCCCTAAACACTAAAAACTACTTCCACACCATTACACTTTGCCTAACTCTCTCTCTCTCTCTCTCTCTCTCTCTCTCTCTCTCTCTCTCTCTCTCTCTCTCTCTCTCTCTCAAGAAGTTGTGTGCTTGCTTATCAGAGTGAAAGACGAAGAATGATTAAGAAAAGAATAGAGGATCAATAAAAAAAAACTCTTGAGATCTAGGAAGTGAAAACAACTATAAGTACAGAACAAGCATGAGAGAGCTAAAAAAAAAGAGGAAGAATAAAAAGAAGGTGAAGAAGAGGGGTGGAAAGCAATAGCAGAGAGGATGCGATACAAAGGGCTAGGAAATGGAGGCTCAGAGAAACGCAAATTGGAGAAGAAGAAATTAAAAGAAGAATTGATGACAGCGGTAACGCGAGGAAAGAACAGTATTTTATATAGTGAAAAATCTGAAGTTACAAAGTTACGTGTTTATGATAGACACCGTAATGAGGACTGAGTGTGAGAGAGAGGGAGCGACAAAATATTTAAAGAAAGCTGAAAGAAATCACCCAGGAAAGAACACGAAGTCGAAGGAGATGAAAAAAGAAGAAAATAAAAGGGAAAGAAGGAAAAGAAAACTTGACAAGCTGTCTAGATTTTGAACAAAAGAACTCCATCTTACAAATGCATTTTTATCTCAAAAAGCAATATCCGTGCTTTATATAAAAAAGGGGGAAAAAGAGTAGGAGAAAAATAAGGGGAGGGGGGGGGTGGTGTTTCGTTTGAAGTGATTGTTGTACAGCAGATAGAGAAATATACCAAGGCGAACAATTTAGCTAATGCACTACATTGTAAGTCGGAAAGTAAACTCCGAAACACAATGGTTGCCGCTTCTTAGGGATTTTTCCGTTTAGCAAGGACAAAGGCATTAACCCTCTCCCTCACTACCCCCTCCCTTATAACCTTCCCTTCCCCTTGCTCCCGCAGCAATAACTGCTCCCCCTCCTCGGCGAAGTAACCATGACTCCAAACCCTCCCTTCCCCCTCATGACTTAAAAAGAATTTTTGCTCTTCATAAGTCGTGTTTGTACAACTGATGCGTCAACGTGGCAATTAATGAGAGAGAGAGAGAGAGAGAGCGAATTCCAAGATTTTTCCCTTTCAGAATCTTAATCCTTGCTTCTAGCCACGATTTCCTCTTTCTGAGCAATACCTGTGACGTAATTATGAGCTCTAAATATTCCCCTCGTTCGGTGTTTTCCCTTTGTTTTTTATTTTCTTTGGTATTTGAGTCCTTTAGAGTTCCTGACTATTAAGCTTTTCCATCCGTCAGATCTCGATCATTCCTTCCAGCCTTTTTGAAAACCATTGAGGAACTTTTAATCAATCGATCTTCATGAATGAAAAAGGCCATTGAGGAACTTTTAATCAATCGATCTTTATGAATGAAAAAAGTCTTGGCTGCTGTGTGTAAATCGTAAGCTTACGTCTTGCTGATTGCAATATGACCTATTTAATCCACGTAACCTTAAATATGAATTATGATAGTCTTTCATTCGTCTATTCCTTATTTTCGCTAGCTGTGTATCTTATAAAACAGGTACGCAAATATTAGTAGTTTCTCTTTTGGCTGTTGAATAATAAAGGCCGTAAGTGGTTTGGTTTACCCGAAGATTCGGCCCTTCGCCATCATCATCATCAGGCTTAGGTTGGGGGATAAAAGGGAGTAGTATTTTGTAAGCTGCTTACTGTAATGAAAGTTCAGTAATGAAAATGTATGCTCCTTAATTTTAAAAACATTTAGAGGAATACGCACGCTTCCACGCTCCCTTGATGCCCACGCACTAGTGTTTTTTGCCCTCTTGCCGGAAAATAAGACATAAATAAGTCTGGATTTCTTTGAATAAGAAAACTATTGTTAAACAAAAGAAGGATGCTCTAGGAAGTCATTCAGCTCAGGAAGTGGAAGGTGCAGACAACCTCAGTTGTTGAAAAAAACTGTTTCGATTTCGTTGAGAATATAGAGATGAATTACAGCGCTGCTCTCAAATATATATAACATTAAACGAATACTGAACATTTAAGATCAAGATTATGAAGAGGAGAGCTCTCCAGAAAAGGCTTTTAGCAAAGAAAATAAAGTACTGATATTATTAAATTCTGTATATTTTTAAAGTGATACCAGTCTGGTTTATACAAGAATCTCTCTCTCTCTCTCTCTCTCTCTCTCTCTCTCTCTCTCTCTCTCTCTCTCTCTCTCTCGCTGTTTTATGTATATAATACCTAGGTGCCAGAACTCTGCAAAGTGCAGATCTCTCTCTCTCTCTCTCTCTCTCTCTCTCTCTCTCTCTCTCTCTCTCTCTCTATTTTATGTATGTAAAACAGGTACCAGAAACTGCACAGTGAAAGGTGCAGATATCTCTCTCTCTCTCTCTCTCTCAGCCCTACCTCCTCCGTTCCCATTTGGTCAGCGGCACATGCCAATCAAAGAGAAATTCAAGTAATTAAATGCAGCGACTTCATTTCAGTCGGGGGAGACGTTCTCTAACGACCAGACTTTTATCATTAGTTAGTTAAGAGCTACAGAGACTGTTGGAATGAGTCTCTCTCTCTCTCTCTCTCTCTCTCTCTCTCTCTCTCTCTCTCTCTCTCTCTCTCTCTCTCTTATAGAAGCGTTCTTGCACTTGTGTTTGATTTGTGAAATGTCGTTGTATATTAGCATTTGTCGTTATTTTTAATATGGATTAATTTTCCACTTTATGGAATTGTGTCGTCTTGAGTATTATGTTAACGGTCCATGAAAAATAGAACATTTGTCATTATCACATAATTTACCAGCTAGATCGTTGATGAACCTCTGTGCGAAAAATTTCTACAAATGGAGTTATTTGAAATGCCTCCAAAGAAGAGTCATCTGTCGTGTGTTGAAACCCTCTTTTGCAAATGACGCCATTCAGCTCTAAATTGTACGCATTTTGATGTTACTTTGATGTTAAGTTCCTTCTTTTCTATTGCGTCTTTCAATCAGTCTGTCTTAAGCTTTCAAGGTCTTCATTCACACCTTCCTCCCAACGCTTTCGAATTATGCACACTTTTCACAAGTCTTATCATCCGTCATAATTTTTACATGGCCAGGCCATCTTAAAACCTTCCAATCCATCCATTAACGTACATTATCTTCTTACCTTTATTCTACGTATTTTCACATTTCGTATGCCACATATAGCTATTGCAAAGATTTTCATGTCAATATCAATTTTTTTATGCATTCAACGGCCCCCCCCCATACTTTGATCATAATAAAGAAACACATGTCTTGATTAAGTTTTTATTTGAAGACTTCAAAACACTTGATCTAACACAAGAAAGGCTTTTATCGTCGCTATAATTCTGCACTTCGTAATATATTAATAAAAAAAACTTAATAAAGGTCAAGTTAATTACGGGCATTTTTCTATAGCCATAGCATGCAATCTGGAGCTAATGATACACGAGACAATTTTCTCCTCCAATTTCGAAGCCTCTCGGAGGCCTTTTAATCAGAAGTGCTTCATTAGCCTGCTTTTATTGTAAACAGCTCCTGGTATTGTTTAATGGGGCTTAATTAACCCCCTCCTTCCAGTCAATTAACAAAAGAACTCTCTCTCTCTCTCTCTCTCTCTCTCTCTCTCTCTCTCTCTCTCTCTCTCTCTCTCTCGTGCGTAGGAAGCGCTCATTCTTCTCCGCCTTCCCCCTCCTCCTCCTCCACCTCCTCCTCCTCCTCCCAGATCTCAACGCCTTTTTTTTTTTTATAGTGAAGGATTTAAATTCTTTAATATCCAAAAAATGATTCTCTGAAGAGTTTTGCCCTGTTTTTTCATTTTTCATTTTATCCGAGAATAATTAAAGATTTTCCATTATAGATTAGCTCTGTAGTTGAAATGTTGGGGAAAAATATTGGGTTAGTTTATGGATAGAGCTATGTATTGCGTTGAAATTTATTTTATTTTGATTTTCGAATTGGTTAGATGTCATTAATAGTAATAATAAAGGTAATGATTGTAAATATGTTCTCTCTTAACGCATGAGGATATTTAGAAAAATAGTTTCGGCGATATTTAAAGTATTTAACACGCTTTTATTTCCGTTATATGGATTAGTGTTATAATGGCATGTTATTTTTTTATACTGTCATTTATGTAGGTGACCAATAATGTGTATCTTTATTTTTAGCTAACCATGATTTTTTTTTCAATAATTTATTTTTACTGTCAGTTTCATCCATGTAGGCTTGTGGTAATTGTACATCCTTATCTTTTTAGTAACTATGATTTTAGGGAAATTACAACTGTCATTTTAATTTTTTGTAAATGACATTTTTGTATACCTATTCGTTTATATTTTTTCTCAAATATGGAGCTATGTGGTTCATAAACTTGGATGGAGTTTTTTTTTATTAATCACATTCTCTCGAAAATCAAGAGAAATTTTAATTACATTTATAATTACGTTAAGAATTCAAGTGAACATTACATAGTATCTGCTTTAGTCAAACTTCCTCAGTCAAGTGTAATTCATTGTCAAGAGTTGCTTTTATGTTACCATGGTCATACAAGAACAAGGAAAGTAAAAATCTCCCAAAGTAATTTCCGTGTTTTAACAAAAAAGTTAAAAGGTTAATATTTTATGAAGAACATAGAACATAAAACAAGTGGACATGAAAACAAAGATTATCAGTCGGGTGATGCCTTTCATGATTTGCTGTTGGCTAATAAATGAGCCGATCTTTACTGATGATATTTCGCTTGGTTGTTCAACAGTTGATCCTCTGGCCAAAATATCGTCGGCTCTTGCATTGGTGGTCTCATGCGGTAGACAAGATTGTACTGCAGTTGGGGTTTAGAATTAGTTCAGTAGCTAGACACGTAATTGACCGAAAAGGCCGAAGATTAGTTACGAAGGCAGTAGTGCAGGGAGACAGAATAGTATAAGCGCTCTCATTAAATGCATTTGAAAATAACAAATTCTTTAGATTTCCTAGTTTACAAAACATTAAATATTAGGCTTAATTCCATTCGTACAGCTTCGATTGCCCAGTTTATCTACCTTTCTTACGCGTAGGTAACGTTTGGAGGATTGAAGATCCCGAGAGCTGGCGCCGACGCTGTTTTCGATGAACCACCAAGAGAGATGGCACTCGGGCGATCGACTCGCTTACTAGACATACAACAATTTAAACGAGGGAATAATCTGATCGATTATTGTTTTATGTTTACCTGATGATTTATGTTGCTTTATTTTTCTGTCTTACTCAGATGATGTCAACTTTATTTTTTTTTTATTAAAATGAAGTATTGCTACTTGCAGCGAAAGAGGTCTACCTATTAAGTAGAAGAAAGCTGTATATTTATATTTTCGAGAAATTTTAATTACTTGCTTTTGACCCCTGAAGTATAACGAGGATTTTTGTTAGTTACATGAAGGAATAAAATACTGTAAATATGGAAAGAATGGTTCATTCTTGCAATCCAAGTGCTCTTTAATTCCAAACATACTTCATTAGTCCCTACGTAATTATGCTTCTTTACATATTTTTTTTTTTATATTTTTTTTATCATAACCCTCTCTTGCAGTGAGTGCCCAACTGGTGTACATTGGCGGCAGTTGGTGCAGTTGACTTTGTAGATCATTACTCACTACATCACTGACCTAGACCCCTCTTGACCTAAGCAGTGAATTAGGTACCTTGCAGATAGACGATTGTTGTGGGTCTTGCAGTTTTGTCTCAGAAATCCTGCTGAGAACCAGAAGGCTTAGTACCCTATGGATTCAACCCCTCCAAGGAAAAATAAACAGTTAGATAGAGGTGTGCCTTTCAGTTTTTGCAAGAGTATTAATATGCTACCTAATGTTGCAACTGGTCAAGATTAAGTTTGAGGCGATTTTTTAAGACAAGGTCTTTGTGTTCTTTGTTCCGTAAAAGCAGACTTGGACTACTTATCTCAGATTGTGAGACATCAAGTGTTCTTACGTGTAGTTTTTAAGAGCCCTTCCCGTGTTTTATTGCACGCAAACATCTCTCCTAAAAATAAATGCAGCATTTAATTATGAAACCGTTGTTTTTGATTGTGCATGATTTTATTTTATTAAGAACTTGTAGTATCCGTTGGTTTTGCGGTTAACGACTATTGGCCATCTAAGGACTGACAGTAAGGAGTTTCGATGTAAAAATTATGGTTTGCTTTAGTACTCATATTATTTGAATATTGTTGCCTTTCATCTTATAATGAACATCACCGAAAGAAAGGCTACATTCTAGATTTTCATCATCTAATCTGTACTATTGAAAATGTACAGGTTCTTGTTACTCGTTTAATCTAGCAAAATTGTTGTCTTTTGTAACTGGAATGAATGAACCCTTAGATAATTCATCTCCATTATACGTGAACAAACTGGACAAAAAGATTTTCTTGGAATGAACCAGTTTTATAACCATGTACTTTTTGTCGGAAATTTATGTGTGAAGTCCTGAAACGCTGCCTCGTGAATGCAGACCGTGAGAAGCTCGTAATGCATCACTGAAAATATCGTCTCTGAACATAATCCCTTGCACGTGGTTTTGCTTACGAGGAACGTATATTACAACCTGAACGGACAAATTTTGTAATTTCGATGAATGTAATGAATGACAAGGAGGTCTTCGAGGAGCATTTATAATTTCTTTGACTCTTGCACTGCGGTGATAATCCAAGGTCTAAAGAATAGTCTTTAGACTTTGATTGCATGGATTTCTGTGTTAAGTCCTTGGAAGATGGAGCGGCTGGGACTTTCTAGATGGTGGCAGGAATATGTTATTACTTAGAACGTTGTCGTATTCATTTATTTTTTAATTTATATTTTTACGATGCTCAGACTGACATATACCCTATCGGACCAGCCACTGCGGGTCTAGGGAAGTTTCCGATATTAGAAACGCGAGATCCCATGTAATTTTATTTTCATTTTGAAGATAGCTTATGGTTCACTTTAATAAAATGACTGCTTAGGTCACGATAAGCTCAGTGGGAAGTAACGGTGCCTTAAGTGAAGTCGAACTCAGGACTTCTCTCTTTTGAAACCTCATTTTTATGCAAACCCGTTGTCAACTTTCTTCCTTCTTCAATCAAAACCCAATCATGTACCTTCCTTGGTATACTAAGTAGTGCTGTACCCTTATAATTCTTAAAGTTATCTCCATGCCCTTTTCCCTTTAAAAAGGATAAGTTATTCCCGTCTCTCATTACATAGGAACCTTTTCCGTATTCAGACAAGCCGTAAAAACCTTGGTTAGCCACTCAGTCACAGTTTTACCAGTGTAAAGCAGCATCTCATTTGTAATTCCATCAACTACTATTTTCTGTCCATTCTTCAGCCTCTTGGTTGCCGTCCTTGTTCCCTTAACAGTCACTTCCACAAGCATTATCTAACTTAAACTAACCCTTTTACTGTTGCAGCCTTCAGCTCTGCCAGTCCTCTGTTTCGCACATTCAACTAATATTCAAAATAATAATTTCATCTACCTGGAACTGCATTCTCTGCAGACAGCATCTTCATTTTGTAATACAGTTTCTTATTACCCATTCCCTCTACATTTGCCTTCGTGTAGAACATATTCCTACTCATTTCCATGTTCTCTCTCTCTCTCTCTCTCTCTCTCTCTCTCTCTCTCTCTCTCTCTCTCTCTCTCTCTCTCTCAACCTTCCATTTGACAACCTTCTCCATCCTCCTGTATGCCTGTACATGATCTTCCCCTCTCTCTTGCAATTGCTCACTATTTTTATTTCCTCGTGAATCTCTGATCCCATCTTGGAATTTTACGCTTCTCATATACTACTTCATCTTCAGTGTCTATCTATCTGTCTATCTATCTATCTATCTATCTATCTATGTACAAACAAACAAACAAACAAACAAACATATGTAAAATGTATTTGTATATATGTGTATGTATGTGTATATTATATATATATATATATATATATATATATATATATATATATATATATATATATATATATATATATATTATATATATAATATACACATCAATAAGGTGTCTTAAATGAAGACATATATATATATATATATATATATATATATATATATATATATATATATATATATATATATATATATATATATACATACATATACAGTAGATATAGATATAGGTATAGATATAAAGATTGTGTGCGCTTAAGCTTCGTGGTGTTCGTATGATTACAAAAGTCCGTGCATTTACTGATCTATAACGTCTAAAATTATGATATTATGCAGATGTCTTCATCATTAAGACACCTTGCGTTCGTTTTTTGTTTTCACTATCATCTTAATCAGTACAGAATGTTGTTTAGAAATATGAAAGTGTAATTCAATCTTGTATCATCATGACCCCTCTTGAAGAGTTTCTTCACTTTGTTTAACATTATAAGCTATTTACCAGCTCTCTGTCCCCCTTTGAAAGGAGCATCATAATTATTATAGCACGGAGGAAATTGCTTAACATGTTGAAGTAGTTCCCTGTTCGAGATTTTATGGCTCCGGCTTCTAATGTTATTTATTTATATACATATACTTATATGCATAATGGTATACTCAACTTATACACACCTAATTTTATCTATATACATATTATATGTATGTATATCATTATATACATATATGTATATATATGTATATAGTTTGTGTCTGTGGGTGCGTGCGTAATGTATCCTGAAATACGTGTTGAACTAATGAATGTATGTTTCGTTGCGTGCTTTTTTTCACTGAGTATTTCTGTAAGCATGTCGACCCCTACAGAGATGTGTACCAGGTACCTCGACGTCTAAATACAAGAATGAAAACTATGTATCCGTTATTGGACGCATGTTGAATGTCGTGATGAATTTTGACCGTGCTTACAGGCGTGTCTGATTGCAAGAGCAGCGTCGCATTTAATACTGTCTTCTTTGAAATATCTGGAAAAAATGCAGCGCTTCTGTGACTGACGCTCGCTTGCTTTTGTTTTGCTACAACATAGCCCTGAGGTTCGTGTAATGTCTGTCCAGATTAACTCAATTTACTTCATATCCTGAGACTGAAGAAAGAAATGTATTCAAGCTTAGGTTTGCGGAAATTAGCACACGAGAGATCCTTTTGCCTCTGGCGATATCAGGATGTTTATCTTTTAATCTCTGCTTGCAATTTGCTGCGCTCGTCCGCTGCTCATTTATTATTGATGTTATTATTGTTGCTGCTGTTGTTGTTGTTTGTCCGAAGAGTGTTGTCTTGTAAAATGTTTCCTCTCACCTGCCTCGTTTAAGTGAGAGAAGTAAAATGATATTACGGTCATTGAAGATGTTTGTTATCTGTTTGATTGTTCTATAGCTGCACAAAAGAAACTGCAGGCGGCAAAGTAATGAAATATGGCGCAAATGCTCCATAGAGTTTCTTATGCACTCCTTTTGTGTGTGTGCGTGAGACTTCGTTTGACGTTATAGTGCGTTGAGTGTAAATTTAGAAAATAACATCAATAACGTCTGCTTATTTGTCGTAGGATACAGAAAAAAACTTGAAAATGTCACATTGATACCCCGCCTATGTAGAATATATCTTTTAGTGTCTTAGCGGGAAGGTACTGGTTTGTTTTTTTTTTTTCAGTAAGAAATGAAAATACTTTTATTTGAAAGGATTGAAATTTACTCGCATTAAAAGATTTATCTTTCAATCTGTTGGTCATAAAATGTTAAGTGCTTAGAGTTTAACTAGAGATTTATACAATATACTGTTTGGTTATGGAATATCTTTTGTAAATAGAGGAAATATACTTTTCATTTCACTTTTAGAATGTAATAATGTTCATGCTGAGATTGAAGAGCATTAATTAAATTCATCAATAATAATTTTTTTAAGGAAATTTATGATTATGTCCTCTATGATAAGATAAACACACAAGCAATTATACAGTTCTTTGTATGAGAAATGTCGAGTCTTTTGTTTATTTACCATATAAAACGTGTGTTTAGGGGTTTTTAATATGTTCTTATGCTTAAGACATGAAGATTGGGACAGATAGAATCCCTATTTATTGTTGTAGATTTCTTTAATATTTTAGCCATTTTTACTCGGCAGTTTTTGTATAATAATTGACATAGATTTCTTAAATTTTTCATATTTTTGACCATATAGCTCTTTATATTTAAGCACATAAGCAACCATATTTTTTAAGGGTTAAAAATGTAACCAAGAATTACTTAATGCAAAAGTATTACCAAAACCAGTCACTCAGGTTGACCTGGGGAATAGGGACTAATCATTCAATTTGACTTAGTGAGTGAGGATTATCAGAATCTGCTATTTAAAGATGTCCAGTGCACCCCAGCACTAAATATGAATATTCAACGGCAATCCAGTCATTCCCTCAAACGCAGAATTTGTAAATATTTGACGGGTACAAGATATTTGTTATAAAACTGGCAGGTACAGGTCATCAGAGTCATAGTCCCAGGTCACCAAAGGTCATGTTGCCTTTAGAGTTGATCCCGTTGGGGCACTCGTTCTGTACCTTGGGTCAGAGTCCTCATGTCAGAGAGATTTTGTTGAAGGCAGGGCTTGTCTCGGTCTATACTTTTTTTTTATTTCATTTAAATTTCATTGATCCCTTTTGTTTGGTCTCTAGTGGTTGGAGTGATTTTTTTCGGAAGCTTGTCATTTTATATTTTATCGTGAGTTTTAAGGTGGGCTTACACGTTCCTACGGGACCTAAAATACTAACTATGACATACATACATAATTTTTCCTCAACATGGTTCCATTTCCCCTAACGAGAGTTGGCTGTCGAGAAAGAGAAGCCAGTGATTGGTGCCACATTCATACTTTGTGATTTCTCGTATTTAGTTTTACTCTGTACTTCTGTATTTCTTCTCCTGTACTGGACTGCTGTCCCCAAAGTGGCTTTTAGGCTTGTAGCTTTCAGCTTTCCCAACTAGGGGTTCGGCTTGGCATGTAATAATAATAATAATAATAATAATAATAATAATAATAATAATAATAATAATAATAATAATAATAATAACTAATTTTCCTTGAAATTATTGTTTTTCAGACAGTCAAGCCCTTTCCAAACACCATATATACAAGACACTCTCCATTCTCACCTACTTAAGGGACTTTATATCTGGCCACGACGCCATCTCTTACCTTTTACCTTACATTTGCGTTTAAATTGCCTAGCACAACCACTCTTTCTTGTTCACCAACCTAGCAAAGCACATATCCAGAGTCTTCCATGTACACACACTTTCACACTCATTCTCTTCTAATCCTGGAACATAGACCTACAGTTTGGCAACATTTTTTCCTCCTCCCATACTAAGTCTTAGCCATCCACTCCTCAAACTCAAGCAATTGTATTCGTTCACCCTTCTCCAGAGTCTACCAGGTATTATAAGTGTTAAACCTTTCTTGGAGCTACACTTTTCGGTTACTGCAGACAAAATTACT
>NC_089781.1:3841896-3994396 GCF_040412425.1 Macrobrachium rosenbergii
TTTACATCCCCTGGTGACATGGGCATGGGGTTAATAACCTCATTCCCCCAAAAATCAATGCTTAGCCAATTACCTTAGACCTCGAGCATCAGGTGTGAGCGGCAAGAGTCGCAGTTATGCCTGAGTAGCCATGAGAGTGAGTGAATGGATTCTGTATTATATATATAATTCTTTATCGTTATGTTTAGAAACAGGGATTTTGGAATCCACGTGTACCTGTCAAACTGTTCGTGCTATCAAACATGGAAGAAAAAACTCCGACTAAACGAACAGATGGCGAACACGAGTCCAATGAATGAATCAACTTTGTTTATAATATTAGAATGCAAAACTAGTTTGTCTGGAGTCAGTCATACTAAATGTTGCTAGATTTTATTGTTGCTTATAGATGTTTGAATTGTTTTTAGGGAATTTAACTCATAGCTATAGAATATCGGGTAAAAGTGCGTGCCATTGTTTATAAATGTAAGTGCCATATGTATGGTCTCTAGAGGAAAGAAAATTTGATTCGTTAACTTTTTTGTTATGAGCGTAGAACGCTGGATATGGCTGCTTTAATTTTGAATACGGTGATAAAAGATATTTAATCATATACTTTAGGCACACAGATGCTCCTTTTGTTTGTCATAAGGGAGAAGAGCAACGGAGAAGTAATTAAGTGTACAAAGAAAGATGAGTAATAAAAAGGAAAAATCCAAGTGCTTTATCAACGGGCTGAAGAAAGAAACGTAGATCTTCAGCATGAAGCTGTCAAGTCAAGATTATGGTAGTAAGAAAAAACAAAGCAGTCAGGAAAAGGACAGGGTAAACCGGAACCCCCACCCCCCACCATCTGAAAAGAACCGCAAAGCTTGAAATGAAATGTAAATAGGCTAAGTAGCAATTATATTAGAGAAACAAAAAGGAATACCCAGCAGATGCTTGACACATATCCGCCAGATACCGCACCGATGGTGGCAAAGTTGAGTTTGTGTCGTGGATGGAGTTATTAACCCTGGGGAGGGTTTAGGACCATCCTCAGGGGATGTAAGGTTGCCTCTGTTAGTTGGATGTAATAGGGTGGTGGGGGGATGAGAGGGGGATAGGGGAGTGAGGACGGCAAAGAGACTAAAGTGTGGTTGGGAGGATGAATGGGAAAGGTGGATTGGGGCGACAGGGGAGAGGAGGTGGGGGAAGGGGGGAAGGTGATGGATGCCAAGTGCAAGGATGTGATGGTAGAATCCCTTTGAAGTTTAATGAAGCGAACAAATGATGAACCATAACTATTATGGAGAGCGTTGGGGTGGAGGAGTGAAGGGGCGGAGGGGGATGGGTGCCCGAAGGAGGAGAGGATGTGGAAATAGGAGTGTCGGCGTTTTAATACAAGGGATGGTAATGTTGTCACTCACTCTCTGGGTCAAGGCGCTGTATAAGCGCGTGTCCTAGAGGATGCTTGAGATCGGTCGAGAAATTATAAATGTTTGTGTGTATTCTTGGGGGATTATGCCTGGATGATGTTATGGATGAGTATGGCTGAGAGAGAGAAATTCATGTCAGGCTTAAAAGTAATTAGTGTAAATAATGATCACGCATAATTTGTAGTGGGTTTCTAGTTGAAAGACTTGAAAAGGGAAATATACTGTAGTTCTTCGAGTTGTATTATTACCTTGTCCGACTCCAGCTAAATAGGCATAGCCACCTCATGCATGACTGAAGGCAATTTACCTGTTTCAGTTTCTGGGGAATATTTTCCGGGTATGCCTCCTGATCAGTAGGTCCCGTTATAGATAAATGATTGCTTTCGTACAGCAAGCCGGGTATAAATATATATATATATATATATATATATATATATATATATATATATATATATATATATATATATATATATATATATATATATATATATATATATATATATATATATATATATATATATATATATATATATATATATATATATATATATATATATATATACTATATTATATATATTGTATATTATATGTATATGAAACGTGTGAAATTTCATATTTATAAGAAGAGTAAGAATAATTTCTGGCAATATTAATCTTAGACAAAAGTATAAATAATAAAAAGTAAAAATATATAGAAGACTGACAGCATAATTCACAAATGAGCATAGAATGGCCAGCAGCAATCGACCCTCAGTGGAGATAAATAACAGGGTTGGTGTTATAATTAATAATAATAATAATAATAATAATAATAATAATAATAATAAAACTGAAGTTACACATAGTGGAAAAAAGACAGGAACACGTCATTAAGTCTCCTATTGATAAAAGAAAAATGTTGAACCCGGGATAGCGTCTCCTACTTAAATAAATATATATATATATATATATATATATATATATATATATATATATATATATATATATATATATATATATATATATATATATATATATATATATATATATATATAAAATAAATGGCCGCTGAACCTTTCAAGGAACTGATGCATTTTGTAGTGCTGACACTAGACCCGAGAAGTTATATGTGAGTGATTTCTTTTATTTTTCATTTATTAAATGTATTCAAAGTTGTTGAAATACAAAAAAAAAGCGGATATTTATTTCGGATATTTCTGTTCGAATGAAATACCTGTCTTTGGGTTTTCCTCCTTCCACCTCTCACGCCTTCTCTGTCCCTCTCCTTTTTCCATCTTTATTCTCCTGTCTGTCCCTCGTCGTGTGTTCCTTCTCCACATTCGCCTCTCTCTCTCTCTCTCTCTCTCTCTCTCTCTCTCTCTCTCTCTCTCTCTCTCTCTCTCTCTCTCTCTCCATCCAAATGCTGGCCGTAGTGGGTGGCGGTAGTAGGTCTGTCTTATCTCTCCATCGCTCAACTCTTAAAGTTTGAACCAACATTTCTGGTTTTCTGTAACAAAGTTTACTATCACTAATCCGGTCGACCTTTTTAGGGCCTTTGCAATGAAATCCTCTTGAAGTCAGACTTACATTTATTTCTCCTTTTTTATGTATCATTTTCAGATGGTTCTTATTAAAAGGAATTTTTGATTGGTGGCCTCGATATAGTTCAAAGCGCCTGAATGAGCAACGGCAATATCAAGTAATGTGGATTATTATTATTATTATTATTATTATTATTATTATTATTATTATTATTATTATTTTTGTCGTTTTCTTTCTTACTTGAATACCCTCAGCTAATCTTAATTGGATGCTTGGTTGTTTAGCTCTTCTCTCTCTCTCTCTCTCTCTCTCTCTCTCTCTCTCTCTATGAGTTTGAAGATACTTAAATTATAATTCTTATTTCTTAATGTATTTAACAAGAAAAATTTTCTACATTCCTTCATATGCTGTCCATTGTGATATCCATGAAAAAATTGTCGAGTTACGAGAGAGAGAGAGAGAGAGAGAGAGAGAGAGAGAGAGAATCGTGTTCCACTTTTTTGTTCCAAACGTGCATGCACGTTTACGATGCTATCAGAGAGAGAGAGAGAGAGAGAGAGAGAGAGAGAGAGAGAGAGAGAGAGAGAGAGACCGCCCCTTGTTTTAGTTTTCCTCTAGACATGCATATGCTCATCAAAAGACGCCGTCAAAGAGAGAGAGAGAGAGAGAGAGAGAGAGAGAGAGAGAGAGAGAGAGAGAGAGACTGAAAGCATGGTAGAAAACCGCAAGCTCATATTTTGCAAGCACTGAGGGAGCTCTAACACCGAAGCAGACAGTTTTTCTTACGCCACGTAGGAACGTAAGTGCAGATGATATACCGATAAGGTAACCCTCACGACCGCAACCGCCTCTCCCATTGGGAGGTTGGGAGGGGGATCCCTCCCGCGTTGTGCCACCCCCCCCTCCCTTAAAATACCAACATGTGCGTTTCGGTAGAGAACAAATGTGCGGTTGTCTAAGAGGTGGTAATTGGCACTTAGGGAAAATGATAAAGGTGAGGAGGTAATGTATGTTTGCAGATGTATGATTCTATTCTTGTTGTTTCGAAGATATTTCTTTCTCCTACTGTAGGATTGTTCTTTTTGTTTTTATTATTAGATTGATTAATGTAGGACTGTCAGTTCGATGCTAGGACAAAGCTTGATGAGCATTTCCTCTAGCTTTCAAAGCTTACCTTTCAGATAAAACACATATGCTGCTTGTGTTTTAGTTTTAGATCTTTTGTTAATCCATCCGTGTTATCTTGTTTTCTTTTATTTTCCCTTTGTGTGTATCAGTTCACCTTATTTCCTCTTATTTGAATAGTGCCTCATCTGAACTTCCATCATCTATTTCTTGATACTTTTATTATATACTGTATAAAAAATAAATCTCTGCTCATAGGAGTTAAACCCATTATTTTCCTTCCCCTCACCCTTATTTTTTGAGGTCGCTCTGAATGGTGAGGTCATTAAGGTGCCAGTTCCTTCGGCCTTTTTCAGAAAATGAAGTTACCTCGGAGAAAGTGATCCTTGCCTTCCGAGACGGCTTGATAAGGACGAAATAGAAGCGGATACTTATTCTTTCTGTCGCTATCAAATTCTCGTCAACTCGTTCAAAGCTCATGTTGGCCTTTATCATAAGCACGTCATAAATTTCAGTGGTTATTGATGGAGGCAATAATGGCTTGTGTTTATGTACCATGTACAAAAAATCTTTCAGAGGTATGTTATTCTGTCATTGAACTTCAGTCCAGTATCCATTGCGTCATGAATGCATGGGATGACAGCTTCTGTAACAAACGCTTTCTTTAATCTCTTTATTGATTATTGTTTCACTCAAAATAAAATGACTAGTTCTAGTGAAGGGAAGCGATCACTTGTTATTTAGATAAAGAAATACGCAGAAAAATAGAGCGTCACCTTCACTGCCCACTTTTCATTACCCGAGATACTAAAATTATTTACATTTCATTTCATACCAAAAATCTTTGAGTTGTGGAGTAATTCCCATTCGCCCATGCACTCTGGACATAATAAGTTCTCTTGTTCTGTACAATCGCCGAAATTATTTCAGTGTCCCGTTCAATAATGTAATGATATATTATGTTAATTATTTCACTATGATAAAGATGATACTATTATTGAGCAACAAAGCCGACGAACTTTTGACTAAAACCTTCATCTTTTTCATGGATGAATTTCGTTGCAAAGACTGTATGGTTGAAGTTTGTGGATATCAAGTCTTTACAAGATAAAAAAAAGCTTAAAATACTTGTAAATATGCCTTTTCCACCATTAATTTTCCATCCGCTAAAATTATTTAAGTGATTGTTACTTATGTTGCCCCATCTCAAATTATATTTCGAGTTTAGGCATCCGTCTTTGCGTAGAAACTCGAGAACTGACGAAAAGCAAAACTTTCAGACATATCATCCTTCAAGTATTGATTTTTTTTACAATAATGTTGTCATCGTATTCGTCTACTTTCGTTTCGAAACTTTTAAGACTATCTTTTTGTGTGCGTAATTAAGATTTAGTTTTCATTCCCACGTAATACAGATTCTTTAGCTCCTAGTATAAATACCTTGTTTAGAAATATCTAAAGATATACATGAGGCAGATAACTATGGGCTTATTTTCCATTCGACAGTATCCGTGACTCCACGTGCCTCCAAGCCGTACTCATTGTTTCAAATAACGAAGCCCTTTGTTACTGCTGCCTTTGCGTAAATTCCTATACTGCGTGCAACGTTAATGTTAGAGTGTAACTTTCATAACGTTATATTAAATCAGATAAAAGTTATGCAGGTGGAGTGATTTAAGTAAATGTAAGCATTTTTAACTGTAATTAAATTTTTATGTCTATTTTTTAATTTTAAGCGTAGAATGATTGAGAAATGTTGTTGTTATTGCTATGTTATTGGCTTTGAGTCCCTCCAGTTGTAGAATTTACAGTAGATATTGACGTACTTGATAATATTTGCACCCGTACGGCAATCTTCAAATCACATCCAGAGATAGCCGTTGAGTGTGAGATGTTATGCAGAAATCCTAAAATACGTAAAACACTACTTGAGTATTTTATAAATATGACGAAACGCAGAAGACACGAGCCAAGCGTTAGCACACAACCCCTTGTGAGGGAGATTGAATGTGTTCCCAAGGTTTTAAGCTAACTATTTTCAATCCCTTCATTTAATTACAACTCGAGTTCAATAACGTCCTGAATTACGCATGAAATCAGTGTTAATTACAACTCTGTGTCCAATTACCATCTTCATTGTTCAGGACATTTAATTAACCTTTCCGGTTTTTTTCGCGTTTTATCTTCGTCTCGGATTTTTCGTGTCTTATTTCATCTTTTTTTTCTTTAGTGATTGCGTTCGAGGTGTTGCTTTTTTTAATTCGATTTCACCAATGCGCGCATAAACACATAACACACACACACACACACACACACACACACATATGTTACCGGGATTGCTTAATCTTTCCGGTCTTAATGTTCATTTGTATTGTTCCTTCCCTTATTTACCTTCTTTACTCCTTCTCCCTATCACTTTCATTTCCGTGGATCTCCTCGTCCTTCGTCCGCTGTTGCAAAAGCGAAGGAAATAACAAGGAATAACTAGATATATGCTGCAATACTACTATCGGTAGATGTACAGAAAGAAAGAAGAAAAGGCGTAAAGGGGATGGCATCGGAGAGAGAGAGAGAGAGAGAGAGAGAGAGAGAGAGAGAGAGGAGTGGGGTGGGGTGGGGAAGGAGGTGTATCCGGGGGCTTAGGTTTCGCCTTCAAAGGTGCATAGCGCGCCTTTGCCCTAAACACGGCCTGTCTAATTGGACTTCGTTAGTTGGGGAGTTGGGAGTTTTACCACTCCTCCCAAAGTCATTACTGAATTCATTAGTAGAGCTGGGCGTTTGCTAATTAACAAAAAACAGGCGAACGTGAGCGAGCAACAAAGGCTTATCACCCTCCTCTCGCCTCGCCCTTTAATGAGCGCGCTTATGGCACCTTTCCTACCGTCTTCGGTTGCGGGATGGGCGTCCGTTTGGGAGGTGACTGAAAAGCGCCCACTTTCTCCTGCCGCAGCCCTTCCACCGCCTCTCATAAATGATCTTTAGACGCCCTTCAGACGCTGATTACCGCCGATTATAATTGGCGGTGCAGAAGGCCCTCTTACGCCCTTCTTGCACTATCGAGATGTCACTCAGTAGTTGGCGGCTGGCGCTGTTACAGTCTGCCTCCCCCTTTCCTCCCCCGCCTCCTCATCCTTCCCTCCCCCCTTTCTCCCTCCCTCCTTCCCTCTTCTCTTCCCTTTCACTCATTCTCCCCCCATGTCCCGCTATCCTTCCCTCATCCACTTCTTCATCCACTTCTTCATCCTCTCATCCTCCTCCTCCTCCTGGCATTTGTCTTCGACACCTTCATGACCCCTCAACCTACTTTCTCAATTTGCTTCTAATTCATCATCATCATCATCTGCCTTATCACCTTCTTTCCTGTCGAATGTTGTCGTGATCATTTTGCTGAATTAAGGTAAGGCTAGTGATGTTCTCATTGATGTCCTTTTAACTGCCTGTGGTAACATCATTCGGCTATTGCTATCATACATATTATAGCCTTCTTTTGTGTTATTATTAGTGTTAATGCTACAACTGTCTCTGCTTTCTCTCGTTGCAAGTATTATTACTGCGAAGAAGAGACAAGAATGTAATTGCTCTTGTCCTTCAAGCGTCTGACAACACACAATCCTTATATATTAGTTTTTTATGATTACTTCTTTGTGGAATAGCAAGTCAGTCTGCTGGCACAGCATTATGTATTTTAGCATGCTTTATATATATACATATATATGTATGTATGTATGCTTTGATACTTAGAATTCGATTGAAAATCCTTGAGATAGTCATAAAGTTATTCTTTCATTTGCACTTTAACTTCATTAAGCAATACTTTGTACAATGTACCTTACTTTTGCATGGTAACGCACAGAATCCTGTAAATAACATTGTTACTGCCTTGGTATTCCAATGTCAGTTATAGGACTAACATCGACGTTAATGAGACGCATCTTTTGCCTTAGAAGGAAGCAAATTCTGTACTACATTGATTTCTTTTGAGAGGGGAAAATATTTTAGGACCTCATGTGGACCAATGTCATTCGCCATGTGAGGTTGTCTTTTGATTTATAACATTATATGGAGAGATTTTATCATTATCATTATTGCTATGGTACTGGGCTTCACTGTGACCCATCTCGGCCCAGTCATGGAGGGCTGACTCCCTAGGAGGCTGTCTATCCAGCTCCTCCTGGTGTTACCCAAGACTAGCCTTCTTTCCACAGTAGCCTGCATTGCCATCGGTGTTAATACGTCATCCTTGCGTGTAACATACCGTGTCCACAGCACCCGTAGGTTGTTTTGTTATATCTCTTTATTTATGGTTATGACAGTATCTCCATCGCTCTTTTCCATGTCCAGAGTTGCATGACAAATAACTTAGTTTGTTAGTTTTGCAGTTTCTTTGTATACCAGTCCTTATAAGGGCCGATCTTGCTTTAGGCGATTTCCTTCTTGTGCATCAATTAAAGAAAAATGTTATCACTAGTCATGGACCTCTGTCTGATCAGTATATGAAGAGTTGTAATTACATGATTTGGAATTATTGTCAGGCTGTTTCTGTGTATATCTATTTTCACTCTATCGATTTTTCAAGATTTGTAAAAGCTTCAAACCTTTTGATCTTTAAAATTCTTGACTTGAAGTAACGATAGAACAACGCCGCACACACATTCATACAGGGTGCAAGGAAGAGGTTGTAGACCAGGTTGCCTGGAAGATGTATTTATCTCTTGATAGACGACCACTGAAGTTAGCTTATCGTGCATTCACATCTTACTTTGCCTATATTTTGCAGAAAAAACAAAATAAGCATTCATCGTCTTCTCAGAATGTGGATTGAGACTCAACAGAGAAATTATGTATGATTTGGGAAATATGGATGGGGCCAGAGACAAGAAAGGGTGATTAGTTTGGTTTTCCTCGTTCTTGCGGTATCTGTGAATATCGATGAGTGTTTGTGTGAAGGCTATGTATAACCGAGCAACTTGGCAATTTCTGTAGTGAAGGAAAGAACGTAAGTCTTCAAAGTGGAGTTTTGGTGAGGAGACGGTGACATTTGGAACTGGATTGTTGATAAGTAGAATAAAACCTTCGCTTCAGCGTTTGGTAAAAATCTTTGAAATCAAATCACGAAATCACGTCAGAACACAAATATTTAAGAAAGGACAGATAAATCCCAGATAGATCTGAAGAAGCTACTCATTTTTATATATATATATATATATATATATATATATATATATATATATATATATATATATATATATATATATATATATATATATATATATATATATATATATATAGTTTTGCTTTTTCTTGGTGAATTACGTTTGAGGATTTGCTTCCCCTTTCAACGCCCGGCAGACATCTTACAGTCATGGCAGATAGTGTAACTTTCATTATACCTTATAATTGACTTATTTAAATATCCATTTGATTTTTTTAAATGCAATAATTTTCCTCTTCATCCTCAAGCACGTTTTGCTCCTTCTATGTACAGTAGAGTTTATCCTCTTCTATGTTGCATTCATTATCGATGTTTTACTTTCTATCTTGCTTGTAGAATTTATATTCTTTTGCATTTCATCTCTTACATTTTGTCTTGCATTCCCTTTGGCTCTCTCCACGTCTCTCTTCACACTCCCTTCGTTGCTGCTGCTGCTGCTGCTGCTGCCTCTGCTTCTTCTTCTCTCCACCTTATTCGAGATAATGAGACTCTTGTGTCAACTGAACAACGTAAACAGATAGTAATTACCAGCCCCCTGGAATAAAAGGGACCTAACGGAACGAATTTCTCACACACACACAGGGCTGCAGAAGATGATGACGTATTTTGTTTAATCGATGTTTTCTTTAGCGTCTTTTTAAATGGGTGGTCTTATCCAAACTTTCTCTCTCTCTCTCTCTCTCTCTCTCTCTCTCTCTCTCTCTCTCTCTCTCTGGTTATAGCAGCTTTCTGTTTGTGGTTAGCATCGTTATTATCAGACCCACCCACCCCCACTTCTTTATTTACAATTTGTTTTCTCTTTCACCATCACCCTTCACCCTTTGAAGGAACTCACACACCCCCCTCCCCCACCCGTTTCCTCCTATCGTCAATCCTCTACCTTTCCCTCCCCTTCCACTTCCCCTTCCCATCCTCATCTTCCCTCCGTCGTCCCACCAATCAAATCAAAGGTGAGTATGAAATAATAAAAAAGTTCCCTCGGTCATTAGAGGTGACCGGAAAGAGATAAGGTCGGTTTCTCCCCTCGAGCTCTCCCTCGGCTGTTTCCCTACTTGCATTCTACCCTGGACTCTGATTATCGCCATTTTTACGCGCTATTCAGAAATGCTCTCTCTCTCTCTCTCTCTCTCTCTCTCTCTCTCTCTCTCTCTCTCTCTCTCAGAGCTAAGCAGCGAGATCTTACTCCCCCCATCCTTCTGACTTCAGTATTCTGTTCACTATGATTCGTTTTGTACGTTGATTATTAATTTCCTGATGTAATTTTATGATTAAAACAGCATTTCTTTTTCCTCTTGGAATTCGAAGATTTCCTCCTCTCTTCTCTCTCTCTCTCTCTCTCTCTCTCTCTCTCTCTCTCTCTCTCTCTCTCAAATAACACGATATTCTTAGTATGGATAGTGCCAAAACACTTCAGCTTTTATTAAAATTCGCTTAGATTCTGACTTCCTGTAAATTCCCTAGTTTTTGTAATCATGCCGTGCGTTTTCAGATTACTCCATGTATGACCATTGCGTGTTATATAAATTTATTATACATAGGAGCGTAGTCTTGGTTTTATTACTTTTCCTATTCTTTTGCGTGTGTGTTTGTGGGGGGTGGGGGGCGGGGATTAAATACGCTGCAAATATGGGTTGTCTGATATAACATCAGTATCCAGTATCCCATAATTCTATATACAAAAGTTTAATGTCAGATCCTGGGTGTCTGGTTATTGTGGGTGTATAATATTTATGCTGACCAAACTCAATAGGTACAAATTAATAAAAGTAGGAGGATTAAATATCATCATAATTCATTTTATGGGAAAACAATATTTCAGAAGAATGAGTTCGTGCTCTTTATCAACTATCCATTTTTATCTGTAATAATCATATGCTTTCAACAAGCATATGAATATTACTACTTTTCCTTAACATCTTATTTCGGTAATTTTATCCTGGATCTCTTCATTATGATATTTAGGTTACCAGATTTATATTAAAGAATAACGCTTTATCGATTTATCGGTAGGAATAATTTTAACTTTCAAAAATGAAAATCCTATTTTCAAAGAAATTTTACTTAATATTCTCTCTCTCTCTCTCTCTCTCTCTCTCTCTCTCTCTCTCTCTCTCTCTCTCTCTCTCTCTCTCTCAACACGCTCACACGCTCATTCCCTTCGTTGTTTCATTTATGCAAAAGCATTGCCTCCCCGCACCCCTCGGCCTGACTCTGGCACAGGTGATGAAAACACTGATACCTATCATTTATGAGCTACACCTGCAGAGCCACCCACGAGGGGAGCAAAAGGACGAGAAGTGGCGGAAGAAAGAGAGAGAGAGAGAGAGAGAGAGAGAGAGAGAGAGAGAGAGAGAGAGAGAGAGAGAGAGAGTATGGAAAAAGGGAAATGAGACAAATTGACAGAGGAAACGTGAAATAAGTTGGATGTTAGAAAGAGCGGTTGGGAAGAGAAATATATATTTTATATAGCGAGAAATGTAGGTGTGAAAGCAAACACCCAGATATTAGGAATGTAAAGAGGCTACGGAAGAAGTTGAGGCATAAAAGAAGTGGAAAGGGAAGTCTGGTTAACGTTAAGGTTTTTCAGATAATCACAGCAGGAGGAAAGAGGAAAATATAACCTCCACAAATGAGCTGATTATAAGGAAGAAATAATAACATCGCTCTTTAATCTACAGTAAGGTGCATTTAATGAGAAGCACTTGATACATATCCCCGACAGACGTATAAAAACGGACAGAGAGAGAGAGAGAGAGAGAGAGAGAGAGAGAGAGAGAGAGAGAGAGAGAGAGAGCTATCCCGTGTTGCAAGTTAGAGGGAATTAAATGAAGGCCATCCTATGCTGCAGATTGTCGATAAAGCAACATAAAATCCAATTAGATACATGAACAAGAATTCCTGAAGAAAAATTAGAGGACACTCTAAGAAAAACAGTACAGGGCGTAAAGAGAAGATGAACAGAAATTTTGCTAAAGTATAAAAATGTCTGATAAAGAGGAGAAATAACTACTTTTTAAAAGGCTAGGAAGACATACAAGCAGGTCATCATTTTAAGTTAAGCTACAGAAGGTTAGTGTTTGAAGCAGACGGAAATCGGAATAGAAATTAACGAACTTAATTAAAATGCTTTTAGAACCGCGACAGATCGCACCTCTCTTTATGTATATCCGTTTTGTATGAGTTTACGTCTCTCTCTCTCTCTCTCTCTCTCTCTCTCTCTCTCTCTCTCTCTCTCTCTCTCTCTCTCTAATAAAGTGCTATTCGAGTTTGTGGGCATTTTACTTATAGCCTATCTCAGTGCTATAATTCAGGTAGAATTATCGTTATAACCCGATGAGTGAACTAGATTGCTTTCTAAAGGAACCACTTTGTGCCTGTGTTTGAACTCCTAATTAATTCCTTCCTTTATGTGCTCAGTTAATTGTTTGTTGGCATTAAGAAAATGCGGCCATAATTAGTCGTGCCTTCCCCTGCTCTTTACTCTAATATGCATTGCGTTTTTCCGTTTGTTTGTTTGCTTATTCTTGCCATTCCATTGGGCGCATTAAATCATTAAGTGACGAGGGGTCAAAACAACATTTCATAGTTCCGTAAAGCGACGACACGCGAGGGTCGCTCCGCCTCCATTCCGTGAGCGACATCGTTCTGTTCCTTGTTATCAGTTTGATTCGTTAATAAAAGCATCTTAATACGGTTTTAATGATTTGGCTTAAATGACTGAGTGATCATCAAGCTCGAGTTTTGTGAATGTTGAACCCACAAGTGATGTGAAATAATTGGTAATCACTTAGTCCATCAGGTGAGTCACTATTGGCCTGTGACGCCGGGTGGGTCGACATAAAAATTGCTAGTTTATGCCGTCACGCGGTGACGCTTTTTAATGTTGGGAAAGACCGAGTCGAGATCTGTCCACTGCGCCGCACCTATCAACCCTTGCGGCACCCACCTGGTGCTCGTTGGCAATACATCTAAATAATCTTAAGGGATTGCGGTTATAAATCCAGGATTGCATCGCTTCTCGGTGCTTCCTCAAACCCCAACAGTGACTCAAAACATATGCTCTCTAACCGCTCTCTCTCTCTCTCTCTCTTCATTAATCGATGTTTGTACAAGATATTTGTGGCAAGTAGTAGGCAGAAAGAATGCTGAGAAAGTAAATTATAAATACATTAAATAATGCAATAGAGGAATGGGACAGATATCTTTGCCGAGAACCAGTAGGGTTATCAGACTTAAAATGGTCCAATCATGTCTTTGTGTTTGGGCAGAAGAGGAAAGAAAAATGTTGCTTGGAGAAATGTTTGCGAATTTGGAGGAAAGAGTTCTAGGGTGATAGTGATTATTGATTGGAAATGATGACGGGAACTCTTAACGCTGTCCACTGGGAATACGAAAACCTCCTCTTTCTTAAGGTAGGAGGGTAGGAACCGAAAAGGCCAAATCCCAAGTGGTTTTTTCCCCTCCTTCCCCTTCGCAAATGACCTGAAGGTTATCATCCCCTCGGTGCATTATGTAATGGAGTTTAGATTTCTTAGGTCTCTGATCTTCTTAAGTGGAGGGAAGTTTCATTTCTTAACTGAAGTCTTCTTTATAATCTGAAACAAATATGGATTTATATTTTTGAGATCCCATTTTCTTACTTGATTACTATATTTCTCTTTAAAAGACCCTCAGTTATTATGTAAATTGAAGATTTTGAAAATGACGCATTCTCTCTCTCTCTCTCTCTCTCTCTCTCTCTCTCTCTCTCTCTCTCTCTCTCTCTCTCTCTCAACGTTTATAAATTTTCTGCATGCAAAGACTACTAAGATCGTCTGTATCTCATCTTATAAACTGTAGGCCGACCTCAACAGGTAGTTTACTTATGATTGTTTTCATGTACAGACAGACAGCGCAGCGTGCCTTCTGTCTTTGTTTCTCTTTTATGATTTTCTGCTTAGCATATTTTTTGTCAAATTCCGTTGATAAATGCATATATATACATGTTATATATGTATATACTTGTATATATACATATAAGTGTATATTTTCTTAGGGGGTAGTTCCCTCATTGCAACTCATGAGGTTCACTGTAGGTATTACTCAGGGTTCTTTGCAACGTCCCTTACGCCCCTAACGGCAACCCCCTTTCATTCCTTTTGCTGTATCTCCGTTCATATTCTCTTTTCTTCCTTCGCACTTTCCACCCTCTCTTAACAATTGATTCATAGTGGAACTGCTTTGAGGTTACCTCCTGTTGCACCTTCCAAACCTGAATGACCTTGTAGGTCCCAGCGTTTGGCCTTTGGCCTAAATTCCAAATTATATTCTATATATATATGTATATATTTACACCTACATGTAGAAATTATATATAAAATATCAATACAGTGCAATAATATTTTCATACTTCTTAACTGCTTACGCATTTCTACAAAAACCGTTGATAGGGGAGTAGTAATTTTCCAGGTAAAAATCATGTAGAAGGTCATTTAATGGCGAAGGGAATTCAAACCTTTTCTTTTGGCTTATTGGTTAAGGCATTCGCCTCCCCAGCAAGAGAAGAGCGGTGCAACTGTTGAGGGGTGCAGCTAGGGGGAGAGAAGTGCATGGTAATAACAACGTCTTGAGAAATATTATATAACCATCCACTCCGATGGGAAAAATAATATATATATATAAATATGTATTATATATATATTATGTATACATATTTATATATGTGTGTTTGTGTATGTATGTATGTATATCTGTAAATGTGTGTGTGTGTGTGTGTGTGGATTTCACAGTTTATTCGTTGTAAACAAAAAGATCCTACGCTCACCTTTCAGCTTATACATGTATTTATATGTATGCCCTTTTCATTTCAAACATAGTTCAGCTAGATTCATTTTCACCTTCCGACCTGCTTGTTTCGAGTGCTCGCTTGATTATGTTTATATGCAAGAGGGTCGACCGCCTTCTGCTGACATTGTTAATGTTAGAATTGTCTCTAATTTAGGAGGTCGAGGGGGAGATTAGTGTGATGATGTTCGTATGCAAGGGGAGGGTGGGTGGGTGGGTGGGTGGGTGGCCGTTCTGCAAGACAGACGCTGTCACAAATCCCGCTGGCATCACTGGCACAATCCTCTCTCTCTCTCTCTCTCTCTCTCTCTCTCTCTCTCTCTCTCTCTCTCTCTCTCTCTCTCTCTCTCATTTAACAGTAAAGGTGTTTTCTCAGACTTCCTGTTAGGCTAGCTACTCATTGTTTCAGTATACATGCACAGATTATATATATGTATATATATATTATATATATACACATATATTTGTGTGATATATATATATATATATATATATATATATATATATATATATATATATATATATATATATATATATATATATATATACTCGTATATGTGTGTGTGTGTGTGTTAGTGTGTTGTGTGTGTAATCTTAAGAGATGTGAAAACTTTAGAGATATGAAAATATTTTTATTGTGATGCCAAGTGACTTCAGGCTAAGATGATTAACATTTTAGAAAGTAATTTAAATATTGATAATACAATCAAGTTTGGACGAAAAGCATATTCAGAATGTATGTATAACAGTTTTTTGTTTACTAATGACAAGTAAGTGTTATTGTCCATTAAGTTCCTAATAAAAAAAAAGATTGTTTTTACAGCTAAATGATTTTCACTTCAAAGTTCTGAGCAGCTAATATAGAATTCTATACTTTTAATCAGTATATCCACTCTAATTCTTTACTGTGCTGTATAATATAATGACGTACCTTGAAAACACTTTTAGATTACATTTGGAAATCCCTCCCCCTCCCTTTCACTCTTTCTTTTCTTTAACAGACTAATCCCTTTGCTGCTTTCGTTCATTCAGTCTGTGCCCTTCTTTTGCTGCTTGTCTAATAAAGTTTTCACTTAACATCTTCCTCGCACACTCACACAATTTGAATTTGTTTATTTTCGGCGTTATTGTTTGTTTATGCAAACGTATGAAACGCCTTAGCCGAGTCCCCGAACTTGGGTGTGATCTTGTGCACTTCTTCGAAAGGGGTCGTCCCGTGATATATTTAGGAATAAATTTCAATTACCTTTATTGGGAGCAGAGAGAAGAAGCTTAATTGTTACTAAATCAAGCATAGCAATTATAGGGTACGTTCATTAGAAGGCTAATTGGACAACGCCTACATTTTGTAATTGAAGGGATGCAATGTGTCATCCAGATTTATAGATTTTTGCTGGCTCCTCTCCCTGATTTAGGGCCTGCAGGTGATAATTCTGACTGACAGACAGACAGACAAAGAATGGTGTTTCAGATAAATCATCACCGTAGGTATGTATATTTGAGCACACATAAACTTATTGTACACACTTCCGCTCGTGCGCCCGTACGCACACAAACACACACACATATATATATATATATATATATATATATATATATATATATATATATATATATATATATATTCATTTATTTATTTATTTATTTATTTATTTATTTATTTATTACCACACCTTCTCTCCTTGAGTTATCCTTTCTCTTTGTCAGGAAATCTCTGTCAATGAGGTAGTGAGCTCCATGCCTTTTTCTTTTTTACCTGGTTGCGTTTTATACAGTAGTAGTCTTTTTTTTTTTTTGAGGGCATGCCCATCCGCTAGTCATGAGATGTGTGTGTCTATTTGTCCAAGCAGTTTTCAGTTCTATTAATTGCTGATGAGCTTTTGAACGGAGGGATGTAATGTCGCTAGTAACATACTGTAGATCTACATTTCTGTGTAGACCTCGTTACGTAAAAATTAACATTCGTGTACATATGATCAATCAATTACAATTACATCTGGTTGCCTTTTCTTACTTTGTTCTAACAGTCTAATTGCTGCTCGACGTTTTCCTTATTATATTTGGTTTAAACTGGTTCTTATGTTCATGTCAAAATACTAATGAGCAGCAGCTTGCGAGGATGTAAATGGTGTTCCTTGACGTTTTGTGTTGCAAGGTACTAATTGATTTAACGTCCGTATTTATTTGGTATTTATTTATGCCTAATGTATACATAAAAATATGTACAGGCTCCGTCTGGCCCTAATTAACGATGTATCCTCATTGTGACCAATGAGAGCTCCATCATAAGAGGATATCAGATATTTCAGTTTTCTTTTAAATAACTAAGAAACCTCCACCATCTCCCCACCTCGAATTTTCCATCCCACAGCGGTGGAAATTTGTGTTACTTTTGCAAAATTCCACTCTCTCTTCCCACCACAGAGAGAAACAGTCAGAAGTATTCCATTTTCAGTACATGAATTCTTGATTATGCCCAAAAAGCCTTGCATCACCACCTCTTAAATTTAAGAAGATTCTTTATTCTTTGAAACGCAAAGGTCCTTCCAACTGCATTTTAATGAATTTTAAGTTAGCCTGTCCTCTTCGAAGTCATTTCATGTGTCAAAACAAAAGTCATTACAATAGTTTTAATTCAGTATTCAAATCTGTCCTTGTCATTTCAGCCCTTGGTATTCTTGCCTGCTAAAATACTCACGTAGCAGGTGCAAATGAAACTGATTATGACAACAATTAATTCCACTGAAATCGTCAATTGTTTTGTCTGTGTGTGTTTTTATTCTGTAGCAATTCTTACCAACCAAAAATCGCCTGTTCCGCTTAGTTATTTTCTGTTTAACTGTATCATTCAATCGATTTAAAACTATAAATTTCGTTTGGCCTTTAGTATACTGTATACGTTTGCATGTTTGTGTAAATATATTTATTGTACGAATGTATCTGTATATGCTTACACTCATAATACAGCATATTACACTCTTAAGCGTTGGATTCCATGAAACACTAACCTCCCATGACGCTTTGTAAATTGTATTGCAGAATTTCGCTTGAGTTACATATATATTGGTGCGTGTTTGAGTTATCAGGGGTAGGTAATCATATATTCTTGTCTGCAAAAAACTTGTCATGAAGATAATGGAGCCGCTGAGCTTTATGCAAATTTTCATAAATGAGTAAATAAATCACTGACTGCTTTCAAACATCGTTATCAATTCAGACAAAGATTAAAAATCCGGATTCCGATAAAACGTAGCTCAGAAAATAAAAATAGATAGCGATAAAGAGCAAAAAAAAAAAAAAATGCTAGCATGGATAAAAATCGTCCCTTTGTCCGGCCTGGACGTGAATAGGATTCCGACACAGGCAAAAACATGACTGACGGACCGACAGACTGCGCGACAGGATGACAGACGCCCCCAGGCTTAGATGCTGGGGATAAGTGGAATGGCGTCCGTGTGAAAGATTTGAATCCCCCAGTAGCCCCCTATTAATCATGGATAGCTCAGTAAAAGAAACCTTTTCAAAAATTCAGTGACGCTGCGAAAGAAAATTGATTTCATGATTTTCTGTATTGGCGCGAGAGAGATGGAGAGAGATAAAAGAGAGGAAGTGCTGTTATTTATTTCTTTTATTTTACTTGTAAGTTGATAATTTAACATTAGAGCTGATTTTTCACTTACATTAATGTTTATCGGTATCCTATATTCATTTCCACAATAAGAAATACCTTCTTAGTTTCGCATAACTTGAAAATGTGGAAGAGTTAGAAGTGGTGAAGTATAGCAGCAAGTGAAGAAATAACTAAAAAAAAAAAAAAAAAAAAGCAGGGAGCTGATTATCATTGCGTACATTGGCGTATATCAAGCTTGCACTTACCTTTGAGGCTGACGGGTGTGAACGAATTATTCAGCTGCCTGACAAGCACACACTTCGAAAACACATGCGCGCGCAGAGACCCGTTCCCAGTGTCGTCTAATCTATATGGACAGCGCACGTCAAGAGATGTTCTAAGAGAGAGCGCCCGAGACCTGCTTAAGTTTTATAACTTGATTAAGTTTAATGTGTTTGCCGGAGATGGACGGAAAAGTTGGATGCTTTTGTGGTCTCCTCTCTCTCTCTCTCTCTCTCTCTCTCTCTCTCTCTCTCTCTCTCTCTCTCTCTCTCTCTCAAGATTGGGTGTATATCTTACATGTTATTTTATACACACAAATATATATATATATATATATATATATATATATATATATATATATATATATATATATATATATATATATATATTATATATATATATATATATATATATATATATATATATATATATATATATATATATATTGTAAACATATATGTATGTATATGTGTTTAAATATATATAAATGTGCATATATATGTCTGTATTTAATGTCGATAGCGTTTAATTATCACATCGTAAAAGTGCATGTTATTTTGTTTACTTAATAGATTTATTCTCATTATCTTTCCGTATATTTCACATGGTTATATTCATGTGAGTCACAAATCAATCAATGTTAATAGATTCCATATGTCACTCTTTAAGTTATGTTTAAAATCATATTTAGTTGTTTCCAATAAAACCTTTCCTCTTATAGGTTGAATAGGGTCATAGCTAGTAATACTGATAGTATTGAAAGTAGCCGATGTTTGTAGTCGACTTTTTTCCCCAAAATGTAATTACACCTTCATAAATAAACTTGAGATAGTTTTTAACTACAGAAGTAATAATAACTTCACGCACATATATTAACCATTTACTCAAAGAAAATGTTTAACCAGATTCTGTCAGAATTGCTGTTTTTTCTTCTAAGATATTAATAGTTTTTAAAATGTAAGATAGATGGAAACATCTGCCCCAGGTTTTACAGAACTTGAATTGCTGTATATTTAAAAACAAAATTTGATATCAATCCAATCTGTGGTATATGTTGGACCGTGCTCTAATAATTTTTTTTAACCGGGGAGGGGGGGGCGGGTCCGGGCCCCTTTGTGAAACAGCGGGGCTCGTCTTCATGTCATTTTGTTTCCAGTTTTTAAACTCTCCCTCCGAAATCGTCAGAATTATTGAAGGTGTAGCGCGAGAGAAGTAGTATAGCTCGAAAAAATATGAATCTGCACGAAGTGTGAACTTAAACCGATGGTAATCTTGTTGCTAATGGTTTTATGTAATTGTAATTACCCTATTGTTATAATTATATATCATTGATTATCAGAAAATAATTACATTTTAGAATTATATTTGCATTGACCTGAGAGGTGGACTGACCTATGACCTATTACAAGAAATACCCAAAATTTGAAGGTTATAATGAGCTGTCAACTCTGAAGGCTGTGTTGATTAGTGATAAATTAGTAATTTATGGAGCCTTAATTTGGCGTAAGAGTTGAAGCAATAATGGTGATAGAAATAATGGAGTAATAATGGTAATGACGATAACAATATTTACAATATTTACACTGCAAATTACTGCATATCTATTGGTAGTTTTAGTACTGACTCATTTCAGTATAGTCTTTGAACTTTCCTTCAAGAATAATAAAAGAACACGGGTTTAATCCGTTGGCCATCAGTGCTAGTTACTGCATCCGTAAATCGAAAGCCATGTTGTACTTTCAACCTTTAAAATGCGTCCACACTGCAGTAAAACATGGCATAAACACGTCGCCACCTCGTCGTACACACATCACAAACACTGAATACAAGTCAGCGACTTATTGGTAATCCTAATCAGTGCTTCATACGATTGTCCAGTATTTGCCAAAAGCCGTTCTCCACTTACGGTCGTTGATATACTGTATTTTCAGCTTGTTTGTGATACACATGCTGTAAGCTACTGACGTGTGTTTGATATGTTTTCCTGTAGTGTGTACGCACCCTCACTTACTCTCTTCCTCTCCTTGGTTTATACTTGGAAGCCTTCTCTCGGCCACCGTTTTGTCCACCACAGGCAATTTTGGGGGGACAAGAAGGGGTACACAATAACTAATGTGTGTAAACAGATTTTCATAAAATAGGTGTAAGGAGAGAACCAAAACAGGACGTCGGTGGGAGGGAAGCTCTGCATCCCTCCGTAACAGACTTTGAGGATGTAGAAGGAAAGGGTGGGGGAGGGGTTTGGGGAAGCTTAGGTGCTGATCGCCAATGAAGAGTTAGGACCTCTTCCTGATAAAATGGAGGCCATTTGGCTACAGAACTAAACTAAATAACTGAATATATTCGTCGGCTTCAAACACGAAGAGTTAGTGGCCGAAGATATGTCTCACTTAGTCAGATTGAGATCTAACAAGTTGTTGTTTTAATATATTTAATTTTTTTCTCTTCCTAGAAGGAAACGTGTTTTAAGTGACGTTCTGCTGAAATTGTTTGTACAACTGATAATGATAAGATTTAAAAAGCAGGAGCTCTTAGCATGATACACACTTACAATCTCTCTCTCTCTCTTTGATAAATATATATATATATATATATATATATATATATATATATATATATATATATATATATATATATATATACACACACACACACACACACACACACACACATATATATATATATATATATATATATATATATATATATATATATATATATATATATATATATATATATATGGGTGTGTGTGTGTGTGTTGAGTGCACATGCATTGCCCTCGAGATCTTGTACGCAGTTTTCTGTGCAGTGAACAGTATGTGAAAAAATGAGTAACTAACTTATGTTGTTATCTATTATTAACAGTTCTTTGCTGTTATTAAACAGAAGTGCTGAAATAGGTATAATCAGCTTATTGAAATGGTCACTGCAAAAAGTGAAAAGTAGGGATATTTGACTTGTGCTTTTTTTCCGCGATCCTTTGTGTGAATTACGTACCTTCAAACACCTTTTGAATGTACTGTAATTTTTACCACTAGTAATATACTCTTTTTTTTTTAGAAATTTAATATTTTTCTGTAACATTATTGTTGATTCGCAGTGCGGTTTTTAAATGAACAGTATATATTTTTAACCGACTCATTATGTCACAAAAGAACCATAATTCCAAAGAGTTGGAGAAATAATTATTTAGAACTATTTACTAGATTTCTTTGGAAATATTTATTATGGTGAAATATACAAAAATGTAATAATTCTATGTTTCTGATTTTATTTGTTTGTAACATCAGACTTGGCGGTTTTTGAAACCTTTTCCTTGTGTTTTCTTCCTTTCGCAAAAATTAATTATAAAATTGCATTGAGTATACATGAATTTCTAAAGTGAAAATAATTCAGAGTTTGCAAAGACAGCGAAGTTGAATTTGTCCAAATCTGATCTTTTCAATTTCAGTGAGGTGCTTGGAAATTATGCGAAGAGCTGTGAATTCTTCCCAAGGCTGAAAAAAAAGATTAAATCACAATTCCTGAAAGAATCTGTAACGCAATCAGACGGAGAACCAACATATAACGAGGAGCTTTTATCATGGTTAATAAAGTATATATATATGGCTCAATGACCAAAAATCCAAAACTTTATAGGCGATTCGGGATAATCTTGATCAGATCTACGGTCATTGAACTTCCTCTTTCAGTGGTCGCAGTTTTAACGTTAACCTTGTAATTGTTTTAATTCCACATAATCTCAAGTGGAAGAAACTATTCCCCTCTCGTCTCCAAGGATAGCTGCCTACCATTTTTAGAGTTAATGCTGTTTACTGTATAACCGCCTGGTAGTGGAAGCTTTAAATAAAAAATAAAATCCTTTGTCTGCCAGCTACCAGTCACGCTTTAAGGCAACCCCTCGACAAGCATCACTTTTAGGCACTAATCTTCTAACTTAAATAGAACTCACGGCGCGCACCAGCAGCTATAATTATCGATAAACACACTTGCGTGCTTCTCTGTGCAAAAATCTCTTTGCTAATGTATCGAAATAGATACTTGGTGCAAAGTTGTTCACTCTCGACTCTCCATGCCACATATACGATCTGTATGTAACTTGTTATTCTCTCTCTCTCTCTCTCTCTCTCTCTCTCTCCGTAGGCATTACTTAAGGTTCTTTGCAGCGTCTCTTCGGCCCCTAGCTGCAACTGCTTTCATTCCTTTTACTGTACCTCCGTTCATATTATCTTTCTTCCATCTTACTGTCCACCCTTTCCCAACAATTGATTCATAGTGCAACTGCAAGGTTTTCCTCCTGTTACACCTTTCAAACATTTTCACTGTCAGTTTCCGTTTCACTGCTGAATGGCCTTAGTTGCCCCAGTGCTTGGCATGTATGCCTAAAATCTATAAATCTATCTATCTCTCCCTCTGGCTGCCTTTCTTGGTGCACTGGTAACACCCGCGGCTCGCTGCCGGGGAAACCGCGTTCGATCTCGTAGCCGGGTGAGGTAAGAAACTACCGAATAACCAAGGTTTCCTTAACAATCGATTAAGCCTCAGTTACCGTAAACCAGTAACTGCCCTTCGTTATGAGTGGAAATATACAGAAATGAGGTAAAAACAATAGATGTGAGTGAGCCTGATTAAAAACTAGAGGGTCTTCATGAAGTAATCCATAATTTATTGGGATAAAACTCTCTCTCTCTCTCTCTCTCACACACACACACACGCATAAATATATATATATATATATATATATATATATATATATATATATATATATATATATATATATATATATATATATATATACACACACACACACACACACATACAGCGTGGATACATGAATACACGATGAAAGTAGCTGCGTAGGGCGTGGGGCTAGAAACTTCATCCTTAGAAGATTGCTGTGAACTCGCAGGGTCTATTCTTTTGGCGCCTGTGTGAAAGTGTGTGAATTTGCCAGTGTAATATACCTTCTCAAAGGCACTCACTGTCAGGTGATTGTGGGCTAATCGTAAATAGAGCAAGAGATCGTGCTGACACAAGGCCGGCAGCAGATAAGAGGATTGTTTATTGATACATGACGTGCATTATAATCTCGTTCATCTTCTAGATGTTCAGTCAGAAATGAGATCTTCACGTAATAATGTCCCCTCGCAAGAGAATGATTATTTACTTTAAAAAATCGATTGCTATCAAAGAGTATTTATCCCACTCTGGGATCTTTCATTCGTTCTTGGTACGTACTTTCTTTATCGTTGTTGCCTAAATTATAGAAATGGTAGATGGAACGACAACTCAGTACTCGAACAGTGGTCCTATTTTTTAATGGTAGCGAAACAGTCACACTGACAAGGGTGTTCAATAATCAGACAGTATTATAAGACATGGAAAGAGAAAGTGTTTTTAATACTAAAGTGGAGCAATTATAAAGAGAGAGAGAGAGAGAGAGAGGAGTGGGGGGAGAATTAGTATATGTTCTTCAATAATCAAGATTTTTGACAAAGATAAAGGAAGTTTTTCAGTGATCAGGAGATATTGTTAAAGAGAAAAAATCTCATAATAACTGCCATATTTTAATGCAAAAGAGAGCGAAAGAGATGTGTAGTTAACCAGCTTGAGAGAGAGAGAGAGAGAGAGAGAGAGAGAGAGAGAGAGAGAGAGAGAGAGAGAGAGAGAGAGAGAGCGCATAAAAATGGGAAGGCAATAACTTTAATGATGAGGGCGGTGCACCCTGTGAAAATAATTGGAGAAAAGGGAGGGAGGGATAAAATGCATTATTAAAAAATTGGCTTCTAACTTCAGAGGCAAGAAAAAAATGTCACTAATTGACATCATATGTTTTTTTCAGTCTCTTGCTTGTTAACCTTATTAACCGAGCGAAATTTCATCCTTGATTTTATTTGTATTTATATATAGCATCAGTAAAAGCTTGTTTTTGCGTGATATCTCTCTCTCTCTCTCTCTCTCTCTCTCTCTCTCTCTCTCTCTCTCTCTCTCTCTCTCTCTCTCTCTCTCTCTCCAAGTAACGGGGAACGGGAATGAAGATCCATGATTTAATTTTCTTTGTCTATTTTTTTTGTAAATATACGAATTTTGTCGTTTTCGTCTTTTTTTTTGTTTGTTTTTGCTCTTTCTATTATTAATAATAATAATTATTATTATTATTATTATTATTATTATTATTATTATTATTAGTCGTAGTAGTAGTAGTAGTAGTAGTAGTGGCAGTAGTGCTAGTAGTATTTTGCTGTTATAATACCATGTTTAGATGATTTTAGTACTGACTTTTTTACATTTACAATTTTATTAATATTTATAGCGTACTTTGAAGAAAATTAATGTATATGTTTTTTGTAATTATACCTGGATTTATATGTTCAATTTTGTTTCTTACATTCGATATTTTTTTAACGCTATATTCACTATTTTACGATTGTATCCCAGTGAACATAAGCATATATGGCGAGGATTTCTTATATTTTTATGTACTCTCTTGTATTTTTCACTATGCTAATCTTGAGTTTTTTTTATAAAAATTACAATGATTTTTATCATATTTGAATAGTAGATAAGTATTAGTGGTGACAATAGTTGAAAGTAGTGTTTTGTTGTTGCGATTATGTTATTAGGCTTCGCAGTATAAACTGTTAGTTATAATTTTATAATTAATGGTTTGAAATTTTGATTGATGTATGTCAAGTACATTGTATTTTTTTGCATATTGACTATTGTTTTCTTTTCGTATTTATTGAGCCCCTTAACCCAACTTCAGGTGTACTGCTGTCACGAGAACAGCGAAAGTAAACTACACTGAACAAATCATTATAATATGTCTGTTGTAGTTGCTAGTTTTGTTTTCAAGTTAGAAACATATGGCGGCTGCATTTAAGATTTAACAATTTTAGGGTTAAACTCATGTAACATATGGTGTTAATGCATGATTATTGACTGGATTAATGAGCTTTGCGTATTAAATGAGTAAGTATACTTTTCTCACGAAAAGGTGGGTGTGTGTGTATGTGTGTGTGTGTTACGTATGTATGTTTATATGTTTGTGTATTTATACAGTATACGAACATAAAAGTGTCTGCTTACCGGTTTTTGCGTATGTCAGTGTATTTTGTGCTGAATTGTTACATAATATATATATATATATATATATATATATATATATATATATATATATATATATATATATATATATATATATGTGTGTGTGTGTGTGTGTGTGTGTGTGTACTACATATATATATATATATATATATATATATATATATATATATATATATATATATATATATATATATATTTATATATATAATCACACACAAAACAATGGTCTATTATTTTTTAATTGTATTTCGAGGAAGGAAAACGGGGACATGGAGTCTTATGATAATTATGAGATTTTTTTTTTTATTTTCGATAAAAAGTAAAGATTATGTAATGTGATGTACTGTGTGCTCACGGACAAGCATATATTTTTATAGCCACTCTGACCTCTTATCTTAACGTGAAAATCTTGAGCGAATGTGATATGTAGATTCTATTTACGAACCAAATATTTTCGTATCCCTTCGTTCTTTGCAGGTTGTTTCTTTGTTTGTTCCACCTCGCATTATCTAAAGCCGTGGAATCCCTCCGGCCAGCGTCTCACACTGTCCTTTTTCGCCCGGCTTCGATCCATCTTCCCCTCCTTGTTTCCGATGTTACGTCGAGTATCTGTGAAGACCCGGAGACATTGGGTCCCTAGATGTATCCTTGATAATTGCTAATTGGCACCCGCATAAGAAATTACAGAGCTTTAAAAGCCATAATTATAAATTAGTGACGTTCAAGCTTATCAAACATCTAGGGGGATAAATTTCTTCAGCCGCCTCTTCCTCTTTTTTTTTTTTTTTTTTTTGAAAGGGGTAGAGGTAACTAATTGTTGTGCGCATATTAATTGTACATCTTTTAGACGGTTTTAGATTTTATATCAGCGTCCTTTGGAAGGGCTGCTTATTTTCGTACAATCCTGTTTGCTTGTCCAGGCATAACTGTTTGCTTTGTATGTCTGCAGGTTTTTAAACTATTATGCCTTCCTATGAAAAAATCATTTCTGCTTGCTCACTTTACCTAAATCTGGGACATTACTTTTTTTTTTTTTTTTTTAACTGTCTTGGTCTGTGTAGTTGAGATTTAATTAGAGTAACGTTGTAATGCCTGATAATTCCTGTCAGTGACTCACTCGATAAGTAAAGCGGAGTATGGATGTGCATAGTCTTAACATCTTCGACTAAACGGTGCCTCTAAGCTCGTCCATCCCGTTTATTACTTTAGGTCTTCAGAATTCACACCTGGAATAGTCGTAATTGTTATGATTATCACGTAATTATTAAGACTGTGACTAATACGACCACCAGGTAACAAAGACCAGCGGTGAATACGAGGTTAAATGTTATGTCTTTTAGAAGATGCAACAAATTCTATTAAGCTATAAAAGAACAGCTTGAGCTTAATCATTCTCTCTCTCTCTCTCTCTCTCTCTCTCTCTCTCTCTCTCTCTCTCTCTCTCTCTCTCTGTCACACCATTAGGTTATTCTGTGCTACCTTGATTATTGCACAGGGAAGAAATCATAAAATTATGCGCGTGTTTGTCTACTTATGTAAATATCTTGCAACAATCATTCTTTATTTTCGGCTTGGTTCCGTGACTCAGCAAATTTTTCTTTTATTTTTTGTACGATCCACACTCGGTCGTATTTATCTTACTTTCATTTTAGATTGGGAATTTGGCACCCGTTGTTTATTTTCAATTACCGCTGCCTGTCCAGCTGTACAAGAAGAAGACGAAGAAGGAGGAGGAGGAGGAGGAGGAGGAGGAGGAGGAGGAGGAGGAGGAGGAGGGGAGGAGGACGACGACGACGACGACGACGAACGAACACACGCTTTCCTTGTATATGCTTCGTCTGATCATTGAAATGTGTCTAATTGAAGCGTTCGTGCACCTCAGTTTCAGTCACGTCGCTGTTGAAACATACTACGCTGTTTCATCTTTTCTTTCAGTTGGCCTACAGTTTATTATTTTCTCTCTTTAACTTCTTTTGTATTTTGCTTGTGGCAATGATTCTTGGTATCAATGTGAAGGCTTTGGTGAACGTTCGTCCACTTGCAGCAGGAAATGTTCTCATGCCATTCTTTAATGCTTTGTTTAAATCGGTTTTCCTTGTTTTAACCGTTTTCATGTGCAAGTGACCTCTGGTTTTGTAGTTATTTTTCCACTCTTTTATTGAATAATATTCAAGTATACGTCCATGTGAACATACTCTTGCGCAGTATTGTTAAATGTCATGGGGATGAATATTTTACTTATCAACACGTAAAAAATCTGAAATGAATTATTTCAAGTAGTGTACTTCTTTATGTAACTGAGCATTGGATCAGGAAAGAAGTGAGTTAAATGAATTCAGCTGTATGTATATATATATATATATATATATATATATATATATATATATATATATATATATATATATATATATATATATATATATATATATATATATATATACTGTATATGGGAGTCTAAAGCAAACCATTTAAAAAGGAAGTTATTATTTATTGGAACAGCACACACTAGACCACAGTATAATTGGCCAGTGGCATATTCCGTTCCTTCCGAGTCGTGTGGGTGACACCATTGTTCCATTCTCCAGTGTCTGAATTGTAATGATGCAGCTACTGGTTTGTGGTTTCGAAAACCCGCTTGTATTTGGAGGTTATCTTCTGTGAATCAGGTCGGAGAGGCCTCGTGCGTCACTCTCATCACATCGTCCATCGGGCATTTTGCCCCTTCAGAACTTCCTTTAGGGGCTCTAAAGAGTGTCTGAGTTGGGTATCTCCAAATAAATACACACCTTGTTCTCTTTCTCGGTCACTGACAGGTACAAGCGTAATAAATCGTTGCTTCGCTCTCTCTCTCTCTCTCTCTCTCTCTCTCTCTCTCTCTCTCTCTCTCTCTCTCTCTCTCTTTTACACGCCCACCACTTCACTCCTGTGACTTCTTTTGTTTAGTTGGGTTGTTCTTCCTAGTCATCTCTCTCTCTCTCTCTCTCTCCAGTTGAGACTGACTGATTTTTATTTTGTCATGCCATTGCTGTTCTTCGTAGTCATCATCTTCATCTCACACTGCCGTCACTCATTTTACTTTATTGTTACTCTTCCTTGTCGTCTTCATCATCATCATCTTTCTGTGTTTTCCCCATTGTTAATTTCCTTGTAGTTCTACGCATGTTGTTGTTCGTCGTCATCGTCGTTGTTTGTCGTTGTTCGCCGTCATCGTCTTCGATTCCATGGAGCGTCCAGAAACTATCGTGGCATCTCAGCCCTTGTGTTGACGTGCTCCAACTTTCCAAATTAATTAAGAAAATCATTTAGCCATATCAGCGGAGGCGATCGGTCCACAAGTTTGCCTTAATTATTGTTCTTGTCACTTAAAAGGGCCCAATTATTTCAGCCATTGACCGTCCCGGGAGATGGGAGTTGGTTGGGGGTCATGACTTTGGGGGGAGTAGGTTGCCAGTCTGGATGGGGGTTGGAAGGGAGGAAGGGAGAGGGGATCTCTTGGTATGACCCCGACCCCCTCCCAATTTCCCCCTATGGTATTATCTGGCCCACGCGCATCCCAGCCAGCCTCTCCCCATAGGCACTTCTCCTTGTGCATTAAAGTCTTTATCGAAAATGTTTATTCTTCACAGAACAACAATCGACGTTTTGATCTATTACAGTAAATCAGATTTTTCGTGATCAACTTAACACGATATACATACATATATATATATATATATATATATATATATATATATATATATATATATATATTATTTTATATATACACACATATGTCCACACCATGCGTAATATACAGTATATATATATGTATATAAACATGTACATATATACTGTGTATATGTATATATATATATATATATATATATATATATATATATATATATATATATATATAGAATATGCTGGTCACGGGAACGTTCTGGTATACCGGGTAATGGTTCGAATCCTACTACGGGCGTCAGTTTCTTCATTTGGGTCTTAAGGTTTTGTGGTGACAAGTGTATCCAGGTGTGAAGAATGGGAAAAGTTCACAGAGATTTGTGGCGGTTAGGGCGTTAGGTAGGATTCCAAGCAAGCCACAATACTCTAGGGACATTGTATTAAATGGCATTCCCTCCCCGTTCACATGGTGGCGACTTATGTTCTTGGAAGTTAGTCTGCTGTTGTGGGTTGCAACCAGGCTGTAGAAGAGCCTGTAGCTAGCATCATTATTGTAAGATCAATTTTTAAAATTGGGCTTCATAACTTTCAAATTATATATATATATATATATATATATATATATATATATATATATATATATATATATATATATATAGTGTGTGTATTTTACTAAAACAGTACGGAATTAGACAAGGAAGAGTGTATGTGGGTCATATTTTTTTTTAAACAATTCTGTGAGAAATTTGAGGGTAAAGGAAACAGCTGTGCAGGATATGACGTACATTAACTTAGGAGAAGCATATGGTAGAAATGATGTCATTGTAATGTTACTAACGGGCGGTGAGGATGTTGATGCAGAGGGTAATTTTTTAATAGTGATCAAGTTCTGATGTATGAGAAGCTTAAGTCAGAATTTGTAGACTGGATGGTGACTGGTTTGGAGTAAAAGTGGGTTCAAAAAGAAGGCGTGTTTTGATTTCATGGCTGTGCGATATATCTTTGAATTGTGTGATGTGATAAGTAAAGAGAGTACATTATATTTAGGTATAACGTTTAAGGAAAAGAAAATGTATAGTGTTTGGGTATGGAGTGGCTGATATTCGGGAAAAAACAAAGAGAAACTGCAGAAGCCAGTAAAAGTTTAAAAATTTTCCTTAGTGATGGTTCAGGGTAAATGTTAGGAAAAGTAATATTGTGGGTACATGGAAACTTATCGGATGAAGCCATGAATGGTAACATCATTGGTGAAAGAATAGGAGCTGTTGATTTCTATAGTTATTTTAAAGCAAATTTGATGGATAATGGTAAGTTGAAGAAAGATGCGAATCACATACTAGGCAAAGGAAGGGAGGTAGGTGTGTGCGCAAGAGACTTGGAAGAGAATCTCGTGTCTACAAAACTCAGTGTTGGAACGTTTGAAGGATTTTTTACCCAGATACATTTCATGAAAGTGAAATGTGGATACTGATTCTAAATAAGCGAAAAAGTTGAAATTGTCAAGATAGATTGCATTCAAGGTATATGTGTCATGAGAAGATACGAAAGGGATATATGCGGAATCGGCTGGTGAATATTGCTTATAATTTAGAATAGGATAGGCCCGACATGAGGTGCTAGACAGATATGCATGATGCAGTATTTAACGGAAGGCCTTTTGTATACGGGTAACGGACGATTGCGTGCAAAGTAGAGATGAGTGGTGCATTGTGTGTTCGGGTTCGCGGCACTGTTGGTAAGCTTTCTGTATATGTATGAAATGACTTATGGTTTTTACACGTGGATTTTATCCTGTATTCGGTCATTACAATATGGGAAAGGCAGAGACCTTCCATCTGTAATTTACACTGAAGCCACCTCTTATTGTCTCCATCCTTATGCATAACATCAATGAAGAGGAGGAAACTCTGAAGGTTTGTCGAGAGTAGTAAATAAGGGAAAGGTCAGGGAAACAATTGCATGCCACGAAATGAGCGTTGCAGATACTATTAAAAAAAGCCAAGGGAAAGCGCTTCGTAGCAGGGAACTAGTATCAGATTCAGGTGTTGTCATTTTCTACTTCCTGTTGGGTGTTCCTGTTCATTAAGCAAATGGCAGAGGTAGTAAGAGTAAATCAATATCAGGTTGTATTCGTCAAGACACTTTGCTTGGCAAAGGGACCAGCTCTTTTTTGAGCTGGCGGCGGCGATGATGAAAATTGGTGTTAGTCAGGTTTCTCTTGCGTTTGCACGAGAAAATTATATTATATATATATATATATATATATATATATATATATATATATATATATATATATATATATATATATATATTTATATATCTATATATATAATACATATATCTATATATATACATAGATAGATAAACATATATCGTAAGTTTCAATGGTTTTCGGGTTGTACTATCCTTTTAGTCTATGGTTGGGCGCTATCAGGTTATACTGTATAGCTGTATATGTAAAGCCCTGTAAATACCTTACGTCCTGAAGGTAGCCAAAGTAGAATTTGCATGTTTTTTTTATTTTAATAGGCAATAGTCATTGTTATAGTAATATTGGTGTATGCAACGAAGAGAATCATGTAGTCATCTTGTGAGAGAGATTCGTGTAAATAGGTGTAACCTTACGATATTTTTTAACTAATCTCTTTTTGTATCGAGATTGAGAAGTTCTGCAACTGGTTATTCTTCCTTTCTGATTATTTTACTTATGGGAAATGAAGTTGCTTGCCCCCTAGGAGGTTCCATGCTAACGACTGTCACTCCTCCGTATAGTGAAAGATGTACGTTTGCATAACTTGCTGATCGGGGAATCACAGTGTACTGTGAGCGTGTTATTGATTTACAGCATTAAATTTGGAACCGGACTGTGAAATAGTTATTGCAAATTTGTTTTATTTAATTTTTTTACTCTAAAGAGTAAAGTCGCCAGTTTTCCTGGCTTCCAGAATTCATCCTCGGTAGAATACATAGAAATAGATACATAACATTTTTATAAAGCAGAAATGTCAAGTCTTATTCTCCGCCGTCAACACCTACTACAGACCTCTGCAGCTCGATATTGCTTCTTACACAACTGAAGTTTATTGCCTTTCTCTCCTTTAAACAATTTCACTAGAGGCGATGCCCAGCAACATTATTATTTCTTTAGTAAAAATTGTGAATAATTTGTTTTCCTCCCGTTTTGAGGATTTCCGTAGAACAGTGACGAAATAAGGTGTTATTTGTTTCACAAAGGAACAACAGTAGGCTCATTTTATTTTCTTCCTTTTTAACACCAATTAAAATTTACAGTCGACCTTTTGATTCAGTTATTACTCAGTTACATACTTTTTATCAAGAAGACCCTGAACGTTTTGATTCCAAGATTCAGCAAGACTTGTTAATTCACTTCGTTCCTGGTTTGGCGGTTTAAAATAAAACTTTATAACTGATAACGATTTACCATTTTGCTCTCAAGCAAAACAGTAGAACCTTTTCGTAAAATGTTTCCATTTACTCTGCTATTGAACTGTTACTTGGTCATCTTTTAAAAACCTGTAAACATTTAAATATTTGTCTCCCTAACCTTGATATCTGTCATGAAACTATACTTCCTCAGTTTTCTTTTTACCTGTATTAGGATCTGTTTTCTCATCGTACAGGTGCGCGGATAGTAGAGGTAACATCTTGGCACTTTTTTTCTCCAACAAAGAAACTTCGATTCTTCTGTTCTTTTCTTACTTTGATGTCTTTATTAGAAGTGACACCTCATGATTCTATTTTTTTTCTATATGGCGCAGTATGTAGATAATTTAGTTTTACCTCCCTTAGACACCCAGCTCTTTGAAGTGACACGTTGTAACTTTGTCTCCTTTTTAATTATCACTGAATTGTTACGCTTGCTTAAGAACCCTTCTCTACCTACGTTAAAAGTGATAGCAATATCATGGAACATTTAACACTTGCGAAAATTCATTTTTGCCTCTTTACCTTGACCCAGAATTAAAGATGATTCCTGGCAACGTCTTCACTTTGACACCTACATCTTTCTTTCTTTCTTATGATATTGTCAAGGTGACAGCCAGAATCAAACTTCCTTCGACTCACAACTACAAATTATTTTTGGGGTTCCGCCCCCAACCCCTTCCTCTTCCCATCGAATGAGGATTCGAAATGACTGCCACATATTTTTTTTTTATGTTTTGTCGTAGCCAGTTTTAAAAATATTCCCTGCCAAATGTTTTTCTTTCTTTGAAAGTCAACAAAATCTCCTCTTCTTACCCTCCCTTATAGTATATAACAAGGTAATAAGTATTTTGAATTCATCAGTTTGTGAAATTTGACTTCCTTTTTACCTCCCCATTTGGTCTACCCCAAAATAATGAGTTTTCCCCCAATCGTTAAAATCTGTATGGCACCCTATCCATTAGGTTGTACGCTGAAGACGGTCCAAGTAATTTACTTCATCTTTAAACTTGGAAAAATTAAATCACTTTGACTCTCTCTCGACAGAGTGATAGAAGTGGTACCTACTGTAGTTACTTTTTATTCCTCGTCGTAAAGTAATTATCTTTGTTCTTTTTCGTTTTAGTTTGCCTTACCTTTGATATCGGGGACGACAGTTGAAGTGTTACCTGGCAGTTTTGTTTTTTACTTCTTTGACACAGCTGTAATTTTTGGGGAATTTTCCTCCCTCGATATAGGGTAATACCTGTCAGTTTTTTGTTTCACTGAGAACTGAGAACGCTTATTTCTGTAACTCACTTTCCCCTCGATTTAAACTTTAGAGAGCAACAAAACATTAGAAATTATAAATACTAATGGTTTCATTATCTGTAACGCAGCATTTCATCTCTTATTAATATTCTTACCCTCTGCACACGGCATTAGAATTCCTACTTCCCCGCTTCCTGCTCCTTTGATTCAGAGTGATAAGTTTCTTCGAATGACACCGAACATACTGGTCATTTTTGTCCTGAAGTGGCACGTTCCCTGTTACGCTTATATTGACCAGTGTAATAATGGCCTTAAAATTTTTAAAATTATTCTCAAAGAATGTGTAAGTTACATGTATTAAATACTTCGTAATTTGTGTTGGGCCATTATGTCATTTTTTTCCTTTTCAACGGTAAAAGTACTTAGTTACATTAAGCTTGTAAGTAGTTTTTACTGGCTCAGAGCGGATTCATTTCCATATATTCCAAGAAAAACCTTCATATACATGCCGAGTACAATGAAACTCATTTTTTTGGTGGTGATGTTTTTTCAGGCTTGCTTTGCACATTCATAGAATAATCAGGATTTAGTCATCCATTTGAACGTTTTTCATCAATGGATTTAGTATTTGTGATTTCACATATCCGCTTCGTATTGTTATTGCAACGATTTATTTTGTCCGTGCACCGGATACCATTTCCCACCTGTTCACTGTTTGGAAGTAGTATCCATTTGATTCATGGGTGGTAACATGCCGTTCAGTTACGTATATTCACATGCATACAGTATATACACACACTGGTATATTTAAACAACTGCATTTTTTGGCTTCCAGAATAACGAAGACTTGACTGTCAGGTGTCTACAGCGTCACGTAACTGTCTTAAAACAAATGGATATATCGTCTGTGCATATATAGGGTAGTCATCCCTACATTTCTGCATTTCTGTGAAGGGTGAATTACATTTGTGCACAGGTGAATGCATCCAGTAATTATTTTTGCCTAATGTTTCGCCGAGTGCTGTTGGAGTCTATTTATATTATTATTTTTGGTATTTTTTCATTAAACAGAGATTTTTGGAACGGCACGCAGAAGGTTTTTCATTCCATTCAAGGCCTTGTGGATAGAAGGGAAAAAATTCTAAGATCATCCGCAAGAAATCAGTAGAAATGTCTCTTGAAAGAATAAAGGTTCAGAGAAATTGGAAATAACTTATAATCCCACCACAACAAATAAGGATAAATAATAGGTTGAACTTAGATATAGCAGGATATTATATGTGGTGTACTAACCAACATATGAGGCTGCATTTTCACTAGTATTGTAAAACATCAAGTTTATGCATAAAGACTTCGATATTCCATCGTCCCCAATGTCACCAGGTAATGCTTTGTCATGAGTCAATCGACATTCAGTTCACTGCAGATCAAATAATTGTTCTTATCCGCTTTTGGAACTTGAAATCTTACATTTTATTGGTCGTACCGTTTGGGAAGGTGGGACTGGTTAAGAAAAGGTAGTGTAGACGTAAGTGGTTAATGTTAGCGTGAGCCTCGCTTAGAGCACGTTCATATACTTCGTTCAAGGGGCGCTTGATGTTGTTGAAAAGGTTCTACCGACTGCCTAAGTTTATGCGAACATTCTGTTCGTGCGTTAACTAATATGATCCACTTTCCCTGGATCCCTCATAAAAACTTTAGCGAAATTAAGTTTAGTAATGGAGAGATTCCAAATTTTAGCATTCCAGTGGGAATTTACCTCGTATTAGCTCCATGAGTTAGTTTAGATTTCATTTACAGTAATTTAAGCATAAATACTCCTCGCATATGCAGTAATGTTTGGTATGCGTGTTTTAATATTGTTGATTACTAGGGCAGAGGAAATAAAGAAGCTATGAAGACAGACAGATTCGTGATGGAAATAATTTTGCGCAACGCAAATTATAGAAACTGATATAGGTAGTAAATCATGAAAAAGAGGGTACAAGAAGGAAGAACAAGTCATCAGAGCCACAGAAAGAGGAAGAGTAGAACAGACGACTAGACAGCATGAAGCGGACATTTTAGATTTAAGCCACACGGCGCAGTAGATAGTAAACAGACAAAAAGCCCGGCATGGGGAATAGACTAAAGATAAACAGAATATCAAGAACAAAGAATTAGATGGCAGATGGACTAGCAGCAACATGAAAGAGAAAAAAGTAGATAGTAGATAAACAGACAACTAGACAGACTCGTGTAATATATGCAAGTTTTATACTCCTCTTTTTTTCAATCTCCTCATTTTGCAACATGGAGTTGTGACAGTCAGAAATCATCACTCGGTGCGTCCCGACTTTTACCAAAGTCCAGCAACTTTATTTTATGAACAATGCTCTTGATTAAAACTGCGAATGTATTCTGCAATAGTTTTTTTTTTCATAAAGTGAGGATGACAATCCACTGATTATTTCCGTTAGCTCAGAAGTCTTAATGCCAATTCTTATATTTATGCAAAAGTTTCTTTGTGGATCAGAGGATTTCTGACATTAATCATGACAGTCATTCAGTGAGATATATATATATATATATATATATATATATATATATATATATATATATATATATATATATATATATATATATATATATATATATATATAAACAATAGAGAATCGTTGGGAAAAAATACGCAAGCCTGCTCGCACGCGCGCAGGGAGAGAGAGAGAGAGAGAGAGAGAGAGGAGAGAGAGAGAGAGAGAGAGAGTTCAGTGCCCCGGACATTTTGATCAATATTTTATCAGCATGTTAGTTTTTTTGCAGTGATGGAATTATGTATGGTTCACTCTGTATCGATCAAGTAATTCCTTGATACTTCTGTCGAGAATAAAGTATGTAATTCCTTTCAATTAATTATTTATTATATTATGTAGCAATGTGTTAAAGAAACAAGACCAAGATATTTTTGATTTGACAAAACAACAATTAGTAAGAAACCGAGAAAGCGCCCATCGAGAATCTTGGTAGTGTTTCAGAAGTTATGCCTATATTATGTACTGTTTCAAGAGTAGAAGTGCTTGCAAAACTGAGAACTGTAAGGCAGAAAGAAAAGGAAATTAAAATATTGTGCGAATACTGCATATGAAATTGTTGCAAGAGAGAAGAATTAAACTTGAAGTTTTCAATGAGAGGTGAGAAAAAAGTGAAATGCCTGCGTAATAGGAAATTGAAATAAATGCAGCGCAATAATGCCAAGGGATTGTAAGGCAAGTGAAAAGTGAGTGCTTGAGGAAAAGTCTGGTGTCAACAAAAAAAAAATTGAAGTACCATGGAAAAAATTGTGTAAGGAAAGGGAAAACTAAGTAAAATGAATACTGGCTTGAAAGATGAGACCCCAGAGAATAGAAATAGCTATATATATATATATATATATATATATATATATATATATATATATATATATATATATATATATATATATATATATATATATAAATATATACACATTGTTAGTTTTTATCTGAATCCCTAGATAAGAGACAGCTGGATGCACCATTCTCTAGGAATACTTTAGCAGAAACGTTAAAGAAAAAGAATGCATCGGTAAATGTTTCTCAGTAAATTTTGATATGGCCACAGGAAGTCCCTTATTACGTGTACCACCTTACATATAGACTTTTTTGATACCATAACATTAAGCAGCATTATTACAAAACATTTAAAACGCTTTATATACATCGACCGTATGATTTATATGCGCTATAGAAATGGAAATGTAAACACTTTCTCTTATAAACGAATAGGAGCCATCGGTAAAATCTACTGTGATGATGGGGAATAATTTTAATCCTTCACTTCTTGGATTGCCTTATACATCGAAGTAATAACGAGCTTAATTTAGTGAATAAAGCAAACTTGCCAATATTTCCATATCCGCGCATTTTTATTTGAGCTGCAACATTAAAGGAATCAGTATTGAAATCAGTGTTTTTTTTTAAATACTACGTGAATGCATCTCTGAATATATTAAGAACGGCAACAAGGATGTTTTTGTACTAACAGAAGAGAAACGTGACACAAAATACTTCCTTGTTCTGTCGTATATTAAAAACTTTAAAGAAATTCCTCATCTGCCTAAACACTTCAGTATTGATGTGGCACTTAAGAACAATAATACAATGAAAATATAACGTGCAAAGAATTTCTTAACATTACTGAAAGATGTGGTAATTAAATTCCATGTAATTCTGGCGATAAATTTAATTTTATTTAGATTGATAAAATATCTCGGAAGGAATTGAGCAGCTTAAAGATGCATAATAAAAGAGTAATATGTCACTACAAGTTGTTTTTGTTAGAAATGATAATCATAATGTTAACTAGACAAGCGTTAAAAAATTAGTCAGCTCTAGTAATATGTTAAAAAGAAATGTAATAGAGCCTAGTTTTCCAAAAAGAAAGTTTAGATAATGTATAAAATTGATCCAATTTATTTCAAAGGAAATATGTAAAACGTATGGATTTTAAGGTGTATTTTAGCTTGGTCCGAATGACAACAAAATAATACACTTATTTTTTTCCATTAAGAAATAATCCAGGCCAGATGTCACCCAAAACCAAGATTTAAGAACAGAACAAATAGAACACAGTCATAAAAAAAGCCTCCACGTGTTCCTTCCAGGTGTTAACGACCTTTCTGACCTTTGTTTGTTTGTTCGTACAGTACTTCCAAGCTTGCATATATATATATATATATATATATATATATATATATATATATATATATATATATATATATATATATATATATATATAAATATATATATATATATATATATATATATATATATATGTGTGTGTGTGTGTGTGTGTGGTGTGCGTGCGTGTATAACGCTTTCTTTATGTGACAGGGCGTTTGAAAACTTCCTAAATAGACGCAAATGGTCTTAACCATATCTTGTGCTTCATTTTCCCTTTTGGTATTTTCTATTTAAACATCACGTGTTCCTGCGATCGATACGCGTGTATATGTATATATATATATATATATATATATATATATATATATATATATATATATATATATATATATTATATATATATATTATATATATACATATGCATATGTATACATATTTATATACATATACATTATATATATATATATATATATTATATATATATATATATATATATATATATATATATATATATATATATATATATATATATATATATATATATATATATATATAATACTTTGTGAGACGTCAATACAAACTGGATTACGATATTTCATTATCATATAATTTACGTTTGTTAGTATGTACTTAGTGTTATGCTGTTTTAAGAGGACATATTACCTCATTTGATACTTTGGTAATTTTCAATTGTTCAACTGCTATTCTTATTTTGTTGTACTTTTTTATTGTTATAGCTTTTCGTTTAAACTACTAGTTTTTTGGTAACGGTATTCCATATTTTTAAGATTTTAATCCTTTCTTGGCTACACATACATTGTAAAAATCTTTTCTCCCCTTAATAAACGCTCTAAGAAGAGGTCCGTTGGACGACTAAAATGTTGGGCATATTTTAGCCATTTACCTCTTTGATTTTCCTGTGTGGAATACAACATATGCATATATATATATATATATATATATATATATATATATATATATATATATATATATATATATATATGTATATATATATATATATATATATATATATATATATATATATATATATATGTATATATATATATATATATATATATATATATATATATATATATATATATATATATATATATATATATATATATATATATATATATATATATATATATATATTATGTTTTGTCCGTATGTGTGTCACCCGCTGACTTGGAATGTTTGCAGTAAATTAGAATACTTGTTACAAAGATAAGAGATAGACGATGTAAAAAGCGAATAGTCTGGACTGAGACAGAACAATGTTTTCTTTAGAATCCAAAATGGAAATGGTTACAAGGTGAATTCATTAATGACTGTGAGTACTAAAAATGAAGTCGTTAAATACATAAAGGATAAAATAGCTTTTAAATATAAACTAACAAGATTAAAGAACACTTGGATGAATATCCATCGCTGATTCATCTCAAGAAAGACGCTTCACTAGTATATGAAAGACAAAAAGCTGTGCTTCCTTAAAAACTGAATCTTATTTTTTCACAGATAAGAAGAAGATACTTTCCCCTAATACTAACTTCAGTTAAAAAAATTTCAGTTACAAGTATAGGTTATTCAAGATGAGTTTACGGGAATGTGTAATGGAGATCTGAATGGAAAAAGAAAAATGACGGGTAAGGCAAAACCACTTTAATGAGTCGTAACTGTTAGTGACAAAAAATATAAATCATTTCATAATTAGTCGAAATTTAAACAATATAAATTTTTTAAAAAGCCAAATTGAAGATCGCTGCCATTGATAAACCCGAAATACTGGAATCAGGATTGATAGAAACCATGCAAAAAAAAAAAAAATGCAATAGTTACAGAATAGAAGCGGAGTATGCAAGGATGCATGTGTTGGCTGTGTTAAGTGAAGATACAATGGCTGCAGTTAAGAGAACTTCAAACTGTCTTACAAACTAAAACTTGAATAGGAAAAAGATAGAAACCTATTGCTGCTATAATGCTTAAATGCCCATAAGAATGAAGTTTAGACAATTAAAAAAAATTATTCTTGTACAAAGATGAACTCTGAAATTACATCTGAAGGAAAACCATAGTGTCGACTGAAAAGGAGGACGACAGCGACCACAAGAAAATATTTACAAAGATGAAAACTGAAATTGCCACCGAAAGGGAATTTACATAAAGAATTAATTAATTAATAATTGATTAATAAAAACTCGGCAGATTACCAGTTGCCAAAATGAATTTTGATTATACAGAAAATATAGACAATTAATTTTTACCGATTGCAACGAAATTATGGCTAAATGAATATGAAGTTTAAAATTCGTAAGAAATGAAAACTCTTCTTATATAAAGAAACCCGAAATAGTTTGTAAAATTATACTGAAAAAGTTTCAGTAGCTGAATCTGTCAGTGGAATAATTATTTTCTTGATTTGGTTGTATTTCAGGGAGAATAAGTCACAGGCTGCGTTGACTATGAGTAGATCAAAACCTGTTGTCAAAATAACCCTTTAAGCTTTTATTTAAACTGCGAGAGGTCTACTTTCAGGTGCTGATTGATGGCGCATTAGAGGCTGTATTTTTAGTGAGAGATTCTTTTTCTAACCTTTAAAAGGCTCCTCGTTGCCTTAAAACACCTTCATTTTTATAGTAGAAGAGAGAGAGTGTTACTTTGTCCCTTGGTCCTAAAGCTCCATCCCAACGTCGTCTTTATCTCGAAGACTCGTTTGAACTGTCGTTAATCACCTCCTTCTAATTAAGTGTTTCCTTGTTTTTGAGCTTTATCAGAGACCAGTTCCCTTCTCCTAACTGGCTGTTGGAGGCTGTCAAGTCTGTCACTCAATCTACTTGATATTCACAAAATGGAGGGGACTGATTTTAACCCACGATAGGTTATATACACGACCGCCCGCTTGTGGTCACTTCTACAATTATGTGATAACGAGGGACATCCCGACCTCTCCTCCTCCTCCTCCTCCTCCTCCTCCTCCTCCTCCTCCCACATCTCCATCTCCTCGACCTACACTTCTCCATCTTCCTCCTCATCCACTACTTCCTCTCCCCCAAAAGGAAAACTCAGTATTTGGATGGAACCCCATAAAGAAACAGGTAAAGGAATAGAAGATGGCTTAACAAGGATCTATAACCAAATGTTTTGCCGTTTTTTTCTTTTAGGTGGGCCTTCAGAGTTCATGAATTTGTTTCTGAGGCGTCTAAGGTGAAATAAGGTTAAAATGCCCTTTTTGTATGTATGTGTGTTTTTATTGTTGTGGAATTAAAATAAAGAAAATCTCATTCTAAAGGGGTGGACGTGTGTTTACCTGATGATCAAAGAGAAGACAGTTTCTGTCAGTGATGCTTTGCCCAAGTGATGTCTATTCATTTTCTCTTCCTTATCGTTATGAACAATATATATATATATATATATATATATATATATATATATATATATATATATATATATATATATATATATATATATATATATATATATGTATGTATGTATGTATATATATATGTATATATATATATATATATATATATATATATATATATATATATATATATATATATATATATATATATATATATTATATGTTTAAAACACATTTTCGTAGCTCAGGCTGAAAAGAAAACACGGAAAAATTTTAAGAATAAAAAAAAAATTGGAAATAACTACGGTGGAAACGATCGACTTGTCTCATGAAGGAAGAAAGACGAAAAAGTTAGGGTCACCTGAAAGAGAAAGAGATTTGGGAATCCCAAAGCTTGCCAGTAGAAGGAAAGAAGCATTCATTGTACAGTGTAATTTAGACTACTGATTTCCGCAGGTAATGTGGGAAGAGGTGGCCTGACGGGTCCGACCAGGTAGCTTAAGAGGAGGAGAAATTCTCCCTTGAGATGGACCAAACAGCGAAAGAAATAGTACCTGTGGAAAAAGAAAGGAGACAAAAGAAGAACCTCCTCATAATGAGAGTAACTCTCCAAAGAGACGGATAAGGACAAAATAAAGAAAAGAAAGATCCCATTTTTCAGAGATAGACTTAGCAGTCTAAGCAAAGGGATCTTTCGTAGATGTTTAAAACAGTCTAGCCACCCAAATTGCTGATGGAAGTGAGATGTTCGGTGAAATTTTCGTTAAAAAATATCTAAGAAATTGGATAGAGGAGGAGACAGAAAAGGAATAAGCAATACATTGAATTTGACTTTGGTTGTGCGACTCCCACTGAGATGAGAGTTAATAGATGAAGAAGGCGCAATTCGAGACTGAATGTGAGCAACAGAAGAAGAATGAATATGGAGTGAAAATGAAATAAGAAAGCTGAATCATTATCAAAAGAGTAGACGTAGACTAGTTCTAGAAGGTCTTTGTTAGGGAACAGGAAAAAGCAGGTGAAGGAACAAAAAAATGAACACCATTAAAGATGGGGAAGGAAGTAGATGTTTCGTCATCGTCAACAACAGATACGAAGTACTTGGACAAAGCTGGCAATGAGCTTGCAGGGGAAAAGAGCGAAGCCATAAGCAAGAACTTTACCTATCAAAACCATGCACCAACCCTAATTAGATGCCTTGCAGATATCTAGGCGACAACAAAGTCTCGCAGAGAAGGTGACCAAATATCATTAAGAAGAGAAAGGTCATCTTCAGGAGTATATATATATTATATATATATATATATATATATATATATATATATATATATATATATATATATATATATATATATATATATATATATATATATATATATATATATATATATATATATATATATATATATATATATATATATATATATAATATAATTATATCACACACACACACACACACACACACACACACACATATATATATATATATATATATATATATATATAATTTATATAGTGTGTGTATGTATTTACGTATGTATGAACAAGATATTTTGAATAAACTGGAAGAATGGCATATTGATCTTGCAGTAAACCAGAAAAATAAAAACTCTGGGGAACGCATACCTTTACTAATGTCAGATCCCTGTGAGCACGCATTTTTGTCGACTAGAATCTGTTACTTATCGGGATCCAAATGAATTCTTATCGGTTAAAACATGACTGCCAGTCAAAGAAACAATGAATTTGGCTACCACATTGATGGCAATGGCTCCTTGTGCCTGGAATATTTGAAGCAATGGGTACATTCTGATCTCTTCCAAAATCATATCACTTGTTGCCAGTCAGGAGCTCCACCTTTGGTCAAGTTTTTGTATATTAGATTTTTTGCGCAGTCGTGCTAAAGAGACGGACAGACAAATGGACAAAAAGCCAAACAGAAACAGCCAAACAAAAGATAACTCCGTGGAAGAGGTAGAGATGCATAGGTTTAGAAGGGATGAGGGGAGGGTTTATGAAATCCGTAGAGATGCACTACACTAAGAAATTTAAATAATTTCTGCTGCAGTAGACAGTTCGAAGTTGACCATCGCTACAAAATCATTATTCAAGACTTATTATTCAAAAATTCTGTTGTTTATAGTGTGTGCGCTTAATGATTTGGAAAGTTAGAGGAGAACTACTAACTGTGTCTTTTCTTGACTCTCTAACATTTAAAAACAATATACCTTTTTCTTACATATTAGTATCTTTTGTAATCATTGCGCAATTAGAACGTCAGGATGGCATCCATACTTTTTCTTTATATGGCTCATAATGTAGAGGAATTTATATTCAAAAAGGAATTGTAGGGAACTTGATAGCTGGAAAATCAGTCGCGTGGTATGATCGATGATGATGTTGATGACTGTGACAATATGGCAAAAATAAATCATGATAACAATGATTTTTATTTATGCACACTCTGCATGCAGTGCTCATTCCCTAAGAATAAAGGGAATGCTATGGAGATTCTATGGAATTGCGAGCAAGTCTTTCTGTTCATTACTTCAGCTGACGCATCTGTGAAAAGAAAATGCACCTTTTCACTGAGACAGAGACAGAGATATAGGGGTGGGGGGGGCGAGGCAGTTATTCCTTTGAACGCTAAATCGTTTTTGCAGAATATTAGAGAAAGGGTTGATATTGACAAGTGAGCTAATAGTTGTCTTTCTATCTGTTGATGAGAGAGAGAGAGAGAGAGAGAGAGAGAGAGAGAGAGAGAGAGAGAGGGAGAGAGAGAGAGAGAGAGAGAGAGAGAGAGAGAGAGAGAGAAATTGCCCTTTTTAATAATATAGAGTAACTACCCTAGGTAGCGATGTATCAACTTGCCTGAAAGTAAAAGTAATTTTCAACTTTAATCACCAATCTAATAGCTATAATTTGTCTTCTCGGCTTTTGAAGAAAACGAAAAGTGATAGATTTAAGTGTGTTAAATCACAGCTCTTATTTCAGACCTGTATCATCATGTTTCATCAAATCAACATTTTTCTTAATAATAATGGTCTCCAAATGGCCGTGATCAAATGACTGTCCAAAGTGAATGGTCCACCTGGTGAGACCCACATGAATAGCGACGAAAATGATTCCGAATGAACACCGAGGCTCAGCCGAGTGGAATTGGCCCACTTCAGTATGAGCATTGAAAACTCGGACAGCAACATTTATCACCCTTTCAGAGGAGTCCGGCTGGAAATAGCCTCTTTTGGCGTATAGCTTAGGGTAGGGGGCCCCTGGGCAAGGACACCTGTGTTCTTGGACACCTGCTACCGTGAAAAAAGACCTTAAGTGATTAAGAAAAGAGTCAGACTTCCGTTTTTGGCCTTTGTCAAGATTTCATTTGCAAGGCAGCCTTTTAGTGATTGCCACCTGACCCCCGCATTAATCCCTCGCCACCATGAACTTCTCCCTCTTGGTGGTGGTGTTTGGATTGCTTCATCCTGGGATAGGTTAATGCAGTTCAGTCTCTTTGGTAAAAGCTTACACTGTAAATGTACAATACATGTATGTTGTGATTCTAATCTTTCAAAAGCTTCGAACTGTTATATGACAGTAATGTGGTTTATTCCAAGTTTGCGGTCATATATATACAGTATATATATATATATATATATATATATATATATATATATATATATATATATATATATATATATATATACATACATACATACATATATATATATATATATATATATATATATATATATATATATATATATATATATATATATATATATATATATTATATATATATAATATATATATATACTGCATATATATATATATATATATATATATATATATATATATATATATATATATATATATATATATATGTATATATATACACACACACATATACACATCCATATATATGTATATTGCATACACACACGCACACACCTCTCCTGGATTTGTTCCATGTGATAACCTCCCAATTTCAGCAAATATCGTGGGGTGAGGTTGCTATATCAATACAAAATAGATGATAGGAAAAAAATACCACAGGCTCAAAGGTAGGAAACAGGTTCAGAGAAGGTACTGGGGTAGTGAAAGAAAGATGGAAGAATTGCGATGGGTACAGGGATGTGCTCAACATGAGCAGTAATGCTTACTGCAGCCTGTGTCATTCATTATTTTTTTGTGGGCCGGTGTGCAAATTGTCACTTACTTGTTGCAGCATCTTTTTTTTTTTTAATTCCTAGAAAGAACAGGTGAGTCTCTTATCCTTGACGACGATAATGAGCAAATAATGGAATGAGAAGTTGAGTATTAATATTTCCCTGTAGTCGATGGCTAAGTTATAGCTGATTTTTTTTTTTTTTTGTCAGACTACTTGGGCTGTAACAGTTTTTTTTTAAGTGGTTAAGTATTTCTCTATAGTTTTTACGTCTATTGAAATTTGTTCATTAATGTGTTTCTACAATATTAATAACACAAATTAAAAGTAGGTTCTTGCAGTTTAAGATGTTAATAATTTTTCATTTTTTTTAATAGAAATTTCTCATATTCAGTTTTAAACATCATATTTCGGTAATTGGTGTTAAGGCCTTGTAAAACTAAAGAAATTATACGTGATGTAATATATATTTACGCTGTGTACATTCTGCTCGCGCAAGCGCAAGCGCGTTTGTATTACGCGTATTAAAACTGGCAAAAACTGTCGTTGTGAGATAAGCAGACATCTCATAATTAATGTGCCGGGTGTGATAATACCTTTCCCTAGAAGTGTCATTTGGAAACTGCATTTACTATCTTTGTATAAAACACTGTAACTCAGTTCCAACTGACATTAATGTAATGAAAGTGTTAATTTTTCGAAGGATACGAGTTATCGCAGACTGTTATTGTATTTCATAGCAGAAATATTTTAGTGATATGACGAATTAGAAAATATCCTCGAGTAGCCTTGTTTCATCGCCCCCAGTCTATTTCAAAGAAATGAGCAGCTTGTCTCATCAATAACTTGATGTTCTAACCACTATATTTCCAATGGGATATGATCTCATTCGACGAAAAAGGAAAACTTTGATATATATAATTAATTTTCAATATGCTAAATGTATATATATATATATATATATATATATATATATATATATATATATATATATATATATATATATATATATACATATATATATATACATATATATATATATATATACAATTCAGCATATTGAAAATGAATTATATACATCAGTGTGTGTATATGTATATGTTTTATATATATATATATATATATATATATATATATATATATATATATATATATATATATATATATATATATATATATATATATATATATATATATATATATATATATATATATATATATATATATATATATATATATATATATATATATATATATACACACATATATATACATCATTCATACATACATATCTACATACTGCGATGATTTTCACATTATTAGAGCTGAAAAAACATCCCGGTAACCCAAGCTGGATTCTTTTTGAAGAAACGACATCAAGCCCGGAGGTGGAGTAGGAATGCAATATTAATTTTCCTTCAACAGGTTTTACGTAAGAAGACAATAATAAAGAGTTATGATGCCACTATAAATTTTAAGTAGGATGCATTTTTTCATTAGAAACTCTGTTATTCTTAATGTGTGTGTCTTATTAAAAAAAGAAAAGAATCAAGGGTCGCTCCCACAATCCATTAATAAATATTGAAATTTATTTCAAGTAAAAATGTTAGAAAATCCCAGCCTCTTAACCACGTTAGCCTCGCACACTCAAGCCTTATAAGCATTATCTGTACCGTGTAAAATATGTACCGTGATGTTTGCGTCTGTCTTGCAGGCTCGCGAGCGCTCTCTGGAAATAAAGGCCTCTCCTACCACCGCTTTTGTCTCTCATTCTTCTCATTACAGTCTTAGGGTTCACCTTGCTTTTCCCAAGAGTTGTGAAAGTTATATACTTTTCACAATTACATCCACGCCATTCTTTGTAAGCTACTAGATCGCATCAAAACACGTGTGTTTAATTATTTTTTTACAGTATCAGTATATATATATATATATATATATATATATATATATATATATATATATATATATATATATATATATATATATATATATATATATATAAATGTTTGACCTCATCAGTCTTCCACATACCGCAAACATTTCAAAGATAATGAATTTGCGCAGTCTTCATCTGTTTTTCTCTTCTTTCAGCATAACAAACTTCTTTCCCGTAAGAACTCCCATAAAAACGCCCAGTTTTATCCATTCTTCTACGAATTTAAACACTTTCATTAGAAGTGGCAAACATCCCTGATCATCAGCGTTCAGTAGATCCCCCGCTGCCTTTCGCGTTCTTCCCTCATTCTGCCATCGTTCATAGCATTTAAATTCATACGTTGGAATACCATTTGACTTTTTTCACTGGTCTTAGCAATATTTATGAATGTTTCTGACTCTCATTTACGTTCATAGGATTATTTATTTTATCATTCACTTCCAGTTTTGTTGCCTGACAAATCTAGCTAATGACATCTCAATACTGCAACTTTTCCATGATCTGTTTTCAGCTATTCGACATCCAGCCAACAGTGTCTTGTCATTTCCTACAAACTTGCTTCTACAGTCTGCAACTACATTTTACTTGACCATTCTCATAACTCTTTCCCTGTTAATGGAGACCGGAAATGAAAAAATATATCTTCGCCGCCTCATACCTGATTTTGCACCACGCTGGTTATTCTCCTGCTTACATCTCCTCCAAACATAAACTTAATTTTTAGCTCACCGGAACGAATGTCCTTGGACGGGAAGTTAAAGTTTTCAGTTTCAGTTTTGAAGGTTATGAGGTACGACTCGGTTTTGGAGGGAAGCTTCCTTTCTGAATATTTGAGAGATTCAGTCCCTCCCATTCGTCATTTTGAGCTTTGCATTAGTGTGAATGTTAAGGATAGTATATTGGAACCTTTAACTTTTTTGGTTTCTAAATTTTACCCCGTCCGGCGGGATCTGTTGTCTTCTGACACCATTTATCATCGAAATTCTAATTCTTAACAAACTACTTGACACACTATAAAGCCTTAGAGCTCTTAACGTTGCACTTCTAATTAATTAATTCATAAATACGTGTTATCTAAATCGATGCATGCACTTCCTTCAAAGTTTCTGCAAAATTATTTCACATTAAACATTCGATCAGTATCACCTCTATTGTATGTAAATCTGTACTGCATCCTTCGTATAAGGTGTGCGTCAATAGTCTCTCCTTCGCACCAGATACCTATCATTGGGATATATATATATATATATATATATATATATATATATATATATATATATATATATATATATATATATATATAATATACAGTATATATATGTATATATATATATATATATATATATATATATATATATATATATATATATATATAATATACAGTATATATATATATATATATATATATATATATATATATATATATATATATATACATATTTATATACAGTATATATATATATATATATATATATATATATATATATATCTATATCTATATCTATATCTATATCTATATCTATATCTATATCTATATCTATATCACAAAGTCCTCTTAACTATTCCACCTTTATTAAATGTATCTGAATTCGGTAGATACATTTACTAAAGACCTGAAATAGACTTATACATTTCTTTGTTGTTAAGTGGATATCGTTACCTCGTTCTGATATTCCGGAAGCAAGTTCGAATGTCGACCAGAAGTCAGAATTTCTTCAGATGGTCCTCTTTTGGACCTGAGGCTGTGCAAGTTACAAGCGTAGCCAAAATGGAAAGAGATCGCGAAGTTAAAAGGACGTTGTGGTCATTACAATTACTGTACATACGTATACGGTAAAAGTGATCAGTAGATGGTGAATTTCAATGTATGTGAGTGTACAGTGTGTAATATATATATATATATATATATATATATATATATATATATATATATATATAATATATATATATATATAATATATATAAATACAATATACGTAGACAACCACATGAGAGGTGAAAATTAAAGACCAGGTACCAAGCGCTTTCGTGTATTGCGTACATTTCTCCGGGGTGCAAAGTAAAATAAATAGAGACATAAACAAGAAAACTTCTCAAAACAAAGATCAAAGCTATTAACAAGCAAAACATCATTACTGTATGTAATCACTAGTTTGAAGAAAACAAATTGCGCTACAAAACAAGTAAAAATACTTTAAAAATACTTAAGAACTGAAACTGCAGTTAGAACAGGCTGTTCCTAAAAGGTGACATTGTACTTCCCTATAATTTTATGAACAAGGTAACTATCTAATTTAAAAGGACCTGAACTAATATATACTGTATATATATATATATATATATATATATATATATATATATATATATATATATATATATATAATATATATATATATATATATATGTGTGTGTGTGTGTGTGTGTGTGTTAACTAATATATACTGTGTATATATATACCGTATATATATGCATATATACACTAATATATACTGTGTATATATATACAGTATATATATGCATATATATGTGTGTTATATATACATATACTGTATAATATATATACATATACATATATACATACATACACACTGTACATACACCTATGAGTGCGTGTAGGTGTTCGTGAGTGTGTGTGTGTGTTTGTGCGTATGTATTGTCATTAATCTTGTATGATTGCATTTAGAGCTCTCTTGCTGTTCCTTCCTACCTCGCAACCTTTCTTTGTGATATAAACAACGTTGACGCGTGGCATTCATTTTGTGCATCATGCATGATTAAAACGAAACACATTAGTTGTTCTATTTTCTCTAAATTGTGTTGTGTATTATTGAAGTACTATACTTTAGGTAAAATTTATGCTTCTTATGAATTGTCTATGCTGTTTTTGGTGGGTCCCATTTATGGCCGCCTGTATAATTCATGGCGGTTGCCATTTTGTTGTATAATTTGTTTACTAGGTTGATGCATATTTCATTTACGTTTTAAGCGACTCCATAATTTCATGCGTATCATTCATGGCGTTTATGGTGTTTTTATGAAATAACGACATGGAAAACTTGGGGGGCTTTTTATGAGCTCGTCTGAAAGAGTCCTGCCTGCGGGCCTCGGGGTCGGCGATTAACTAAATACTAATATATATAATTACGATAAAAAACCTTTTATCAGTTTCTTTTATTTATTTTCGTTTCCTTTTATTGTATTGCACAGGTGTTTTCTGTTATATTCTGTTTATTATTCCCTGTTAAAAATACTAAATGGTTTCCATATTATTAGATGCTAAATTCCTTTTCGTGTATGTTATTTTGTATATTAATTCATTTTTCTCCTGATTATCGTCGATTGAGTTTATACTACAACATTTTTTTTATTCTCCTTTCATTTAATCCCTATTTGATTTTAAGAGAAATTTCAGAAGTATAAATTATATCAGCTTAACTCTTACACTGTTTGTTGCTCATTTTGAGATATCAATAGAAGAATAATGGCAGTTATTTAGAATTTCTGAGCATTTAGATTGTACCGAGGCTTTGCCAGGACTTTAGTTGGGTCAGACGGTAAGTATTTAACGAAAATTGTTTTAATACCTACAAGGCTTGTCAGAAATGTACTACACACGGACTACTTAAGATAGAAAGCAAGTTGCTGTTAGTTCATCATATGCTCCTTCGAAGTTCTGGTGTTCCAGATTTCGTTATATATATATATTATATATATATATATATATATATATATATATATATATATATATATATATATATATATATATATATATATATATATATATATATATATATATATATTTATACTGTATGTGTATGTATTTATATATATGTATATATATTAAATATATATGTATATTTAAAAGAGAGAGAGAGAGAGAGATGCAAGCCACCTTTTCTTTGTACCTTCTGCAGATCCTTCAAAGTGACTGTGAATTCACCCCCCCTCCAGTGTCTCGCATAAATCCTATTTTGTGTAAACACTGCCCAAGTTGGTTCTCTCTCTCTCTCTCTCTCTCTCTCTCTCTCTCTCTCTCTCTCTCTCTCTCTCTCTCTCTCTCTCTGATCTCCTCATCTGAAGACAGCATAATATGTATGTTAATATGTATGTGTATTTTTATCCTACCATTTATTCTGAACTGTTTAATAACAAAGTTTACCCATTTGCCTTGATTAACTTTTCGGGGTTCAAGTTATCCTGGGGAGATAGTGTAATTGTTATAGGCATGTAACGCCTGTTAGACCACCGCTTCTTACAATCGCTCCGCAAAGATCAGAAGTCCTCGCAAAACAATGGAGTCTTTCCTGACCTTTCTCAGAGTCCCATAATTTTGTTGCTTTTAAGAATTGAACAGCTGAATTCTAACCCTGATGTAAAGAAATAACTTTTCACTTTTGCTCTTCCTTGATATCTCTCAATTTGTCTGTGAATACTTTCAGACACTGTTGTAGGTTTTTTGTGTTTATAAGTCAGAAAGTTGAAAAGGAAAGGCTTAGCTTTTTGTTGCCCTAACTTATCACAAGCCAGGTTTAGAAAGATTTACACCCCCTGGAATCAGTATTTGAAATTGGTGCCAAGCTGTCAGGTATGCAGAGCCCCAACTATGCAAACAGTACTTTCCACAGGAGAGGGAACTCGTGCAGGGAGATACTGTCCAGAATATAGCTAAGCAACTTCCAAGTTAAACAACTCGCAAAAGTAAAGGACGTCCAGAGGTCACATAATGCGATACATAAGGTAGATTTTTGACAGTCTCACAGACTAATCGGAAACCTGAATCAGTTTTAGACAGAAAATTGGGGATATTGCAAGGGTGCACAGAACATGTCAGATTTTGTTTGAGTCAAAATTTTAAGTGGAATTTCAGTCTTCCCAATTAATTACTGACAAAATGTACTTTGAAAGATTCCAGCTATAGGAAATTGACATCAAAATGAAATGCGTGTTTTCATTGAAATTATTGTTACTCAAGTAGTAAGGTCAAGAAGGTATTTTAAAGTTAATTGATGTAAAAAAAAAATAACTAAAGAGAAAGGAACAAAAATCTTAACACTATTAGAGATGAACCAAATCGACTACTTCAAAGTATGGCCAACCTTAAATATGAAATACAGGAGAATTGAACTGAAATGAGCTATGTGTCACCTTTGATCATCGATAAGACGTTTCCGCTTAAAACAAAAACTTTAGCCGCTTCATACACTTAAACTGAAGCATTCTCTTTGAAGCATCTATCCCTCGTAACAATTCAGAATAGTACACAAGACCAAACCGTCCAGAATTACTGATCCATTCTTTTACTTAGCGCAGACATTTTTCTCACCTAAACCCCACATTTCTTTCCCTCTCAGTTCTTCTTGCACCACATAGTGTGCAAATAGGTTCATCTTAAAAGTTTCAACCTTTTTCTTGCATTGGCATTCATTGTTAATTTGTACTGTTTATGGTCGAGTGTTATTAAAGGAAAACACCTGGATTATTACGAACTCGTTATGTTATCGACGTTTGCAAATACGTTGCACTTTAACTGTAAATTTAACCCTTGTGCTTCTATTGCTTTCTTTACAAATATTGTGGTTGACTTCAGCGACTCCGTCTTTGGCTAATAATAATATTTTTAAATAACAAAATTCCGCGTTACCGCAACGTCTCGTAACTGAGTTGATTAACTTCTAAGACTTAGTTAACGCTAGACTTCCGCTTGTTACCAGTGCTCCTGATCTTCCCTATTTTCAACCCTTTGCGAGATTGGCCCTTACGATGTCCGGATACAAATGAGTATGGATAACTGGAAACTTTTTTTTTTTTTGTTATATCTTCGTGCCACTTCAGTCATTGGCTTTGCGGGCGATTGGGGCCGTGGATGATCTCGGCAATTATTCTTGTAAGTCTGGTAGTTACCTAAGTATCTTCATCGTCTAACTATTATTGATGTGGATAATGAAGGTAGAAATAATTTTGATATGTGGTTCTTCTGTGTTAATGCTTCTAGTTATAATAATGGTAGTGATTGTGTTAATGGCACTACTACTACTACTACTACAAATAATAATAATAATAATAGTAATAATAATAATAACTTGCACTTTGATTTGACCCACATACTGTCTTGTTTTTCTGCAAAAACATTGTGGGTTGTTCGATAATTCTGAGTCGAAATCTCTGACGTTATGGGTCATTAATCTCCGGATTACCGAGTTATTTTTGAGCCCCCATCCTCAGTAAGGCGGTGCAGGCACGGTGTATGCCATTGCACGAGGAAAGGGAGATGTTCAATTAAAATCCAGTTTTTTGTATTGTTGACCTGTCCTATTTCTTTCGTTCTTTTCCGTACGTTAAATTCTCTTCAAACGTCCCAAGCGGCCAGTGGTCTTATTTCAGTTTTACTTTCAGCATTAATTATAATAATTACCTGTACAAAGTAAAGCTAGTACCTGTACAACTGTGTTCATGCTCATTAAACTTCTTCGAAAGTGTAAGTCCGAAAGGGAAAAATAAGATATCGTTGGAACTGCTACGAGGCGGGACTCGTAATAATGTAGTATTAAATCCGATTTGTGCTCCTTGCGTTGCCCGGGAGCCAGAAATGCATGATGATGAAAATGAACGCTATGACGAGACGTGAAAATTATAATACGAATTCGGTAGATTCGCTTTAACACCTCCTGGGGGATCAGTCCGGCATACCAAAATAAGATAACCTTGAAATCGTCATGAGTTCAGGATCATAGACATTTTTAACCTAATTTGGGTTCCGTGTTGCTTGGAAAGTTAATAATAATAATAATAATAATAATAATTTGTGTAATAAAAATCCACAATTATATAGTAAACTATATTACTATGTAAAATACAAAAACAAAGACTTGCGAACACCGGAACGGTGTTCCTCATCAGTGTTTAACGTAAACACTGATGAGGAACACCGTTCAGGTGTTCGAAAGTCTCTGCTTTTGTATTTTACATAGTAATATAGTTTACTATATAATTGTGGATTTTTATTACGCAAACTGTTTTTCACGAGATTGTGAATTTCTTAGCAATAATAATAATAATAATAATAATAATAATAATAATAATAATAATAATAATAATAATAATAAAGAGCGACACGCACACAGGTGACAATTGCAGTGCGACTTCCGTAGATTTATTAAACTCCAGAAGCAAATCTGACGTACAAAAAATATCGGTGAAATCGTCACGGGGTGTGGATCATAGCGTTATGGTTTTTGCGGACGTTGAAGCGTTATTTTTCTGCCTTTTGAAGCTTCTCACGACTGTTTTTTTTTTCACACAGCAAATCCATTGCAATAAAGTTATTCAACATCAAATGTACTGTCTTTTGTTCGTTTTAACTTTTTATTTGTCCAATCATTTAGGAAAGCTGTTAGGAAAATAGTAGGGTAAGGCTATATGTAATAATTTTCTTTCTAAACTGGTTCTATATTTTTCATAGTTTTTCTAGCATTTAGTGGTTATGTTAAATCATTTTATTTTTAAACCGACAGACAAACAGAAAGAGACCAAATTCTGTATTTGTATGGTTTTTTTTGTGTTATGTGATACCTATATGAGACATAATCCATGTTTTCATGACAATTGGTGAATCATGGTGTATGCGGAATCGGCTAACAGTGTCTGGCTATACTCGGTTGTCCGTTTGGCGGCTGTACAGGGTTAGCAGTTGATTTCTGGCATAGAAAATTAATCAAAATCGACCATTTTGCAAAACTCACGGTTGAATCTTAACTAAACTTCTTAGCCTGTTGTTGTTACAAAAATAACACTTCGTGTTTTCACTTTAGTTAAACACTTAGAATGAATTATAATGCATGGAGAAAACGTGATAGGGAATGGTTAGATTTTATTAAAAGATATACAGAAAATGCAAAAGTAAAAAAGGAAATCATTCTTCGAATATGTTATATGGGAATGAATTCATATTTATAACAAAGTATTGTGTTTACTTCTAAACATGATTTTGAAAGCCTCATTAGACTAAATATGTAAAATGTACTAATATAGGGAAATATTAAGGCATTACTGCTGTACGTTATAAACTTTGACCAAATAATACTACTGCTTATAATAATCGTCATTTTTATTATTTTTATTATTACTTAACAGTAATTAGCTCTTCAGTCCTTTGCTACATTCTGTCTCACTGAGAAAATAAAATTCCATAAATTGAAACATGAATATATATATATATATATATATATATATATATATATATATATATATATATATATATATATATATATATATATATGTATGTATGTATGTATACAGTATATATATTATATGTAAACATGTATGTATGTATGTATGTGTGTATGTATGTATGTATAAATAAACATATAGATATATGTTTATGAATATACATATATATATATATATATATATATATATATATATATATATATATATATATATATATAATGTGTGCATTAATATATATGTGTGTGTATTATATACACAGATATATCTATACATATGCATACACACACACACACATGCTCACACTGTCAGAGCAGAGCTTTTATTTGCACTGTCCTTGGTCGTCGACCCAGCTGTGAATAGGTAGCGTCATATGGGTTCAAGACAAGGGCATAGGGCTTTCAACCTCTTATCTGACGACTTATTGAGAACCGGAAGGCACTGCGCTTCTCATGCTATCCCCTCTAAAAAGGGAAAAAAGGCTTTTGGTGTGTAGAGAAAAGGTTGCAAGTCTGGAAAAAAAAGAGAATTCCAAAGCTTGGAAGTAAAGGTTATGAATAAGTCCGCGATCCGTTCAATCCAGTGGCTTTTGATATGCGAAGTCAGTGTCGGTATCATATCACCTTTACAGACGAATTAGGTGAGCTTCCAACTATGTATTCTACAGAAATATTGTCAGTTGGCTTTCTTTGCCCCAAAGATACCGTTTGAGGTCTCTTAAAGATTTGAATCTGACAAATCATGAAACAGATTCACATTGGTTAGAATTTGCTGCGGTAATGAATTTATGACCTATATTTAGTAGGCTAAGTACCGAATAAATACATAGAAATTTCTATATCTGCTAACTTATGAAATAACAAGAAATAACTTACAATCAAATGTGCATTCAGCTGTGGTTTTAATGTAATTCATCTGGTGTTCATGGTATTTTTTTATTTCACACAAGAGAGAGGGACAGGGGTCTGCCGGGCGTGGCATATTGATTGAAGCAAATCCTGTTCCGTTAATATTCCTGTTTAACAGTTAGTCAACTGCGGTAGGTCATAGGGTTGAGGTGAGGATAGCTATCTGGTCTAAGGCGATATATATATATATATATATATATATATATATATATATATATATATATATATATATATATATATATGGCTATTAGATATATATATGTGTCTGGTAAAAAAAGTTAATGACCAGTAGATTCTACATATGTAATATATATATATATATATATAAAATATATTATATATATATATATATATATATATATATATATATATATATATATATATATATATATATATATATATATATATATATATATATATATATTATATATCTAAATATATATGTATGTATATATACATATATGTATATATATATTATGAAAATGGATGCATGTATGTATGTATGTGTGTGTGTGTGCCAGCATAACTGAAACTCATTGGGCAATTTCAACAAAACTTGGTATACATATGACATACTATCCAGAAATCAGTACTGTGGGGTAAGACATCACTAGCACAGAAGGGGGTGGGGGTGGGAAGGGCTTCCCTGAAACGGGGCTGATTATGCCCGTAGACTTGGTAGCTAAATAAACTTTACGAATTAACATACCTAATTTCGGTATGCATATGGCTTACCATCTGGAAAAGAATACTGTTGGGGTAAGACATCAGTGGCACCAAAGGGGTAGGGGTTGGGAAGGGGGTGACAGAGAGAGAGAGAGAGTGTGAGATGGAGAAGAAGTGAGAGAGAGACAGTAGAGGGTGTGTTAGGGAGAAGAAAGAGGGAAAGATACAGGGAGGGTTGGAGAGAGGAAGAGAGTGAGAGGGAGAGGAAGTGAGAGAGAGAGTAGAGGCGGTGTTAGGGAGGAGGAAGAGGGAAAAAGAGAGAGAAGAGGCGGTGTTAGGGAGGAGGAGAGAGAGAGAGAGAGAGAGAGAGAGAGAGAGAGAGAGAGAGAGAGAGAGAGAGTGTTAGGAAGGAGAAAGTGAGGGAGAGTTGGTCAGGTAGTATATACAGTATATATAAATGTTCATTCAGTACCGAGCTTTTTCCTCTAAACAAGGGATCTCTCCCCAGAAAAGTAGAGTGAGTGGTCACTGCATGATATTTGTACAGAAAACTTCCACAGTATCATGCATTTCATATACATGCACAGAAGGCTCACCAGCATCGCGTCAGAGCTCCCCAAACAGAATGTGCCAATAACCCCTCTGTCTTGCACAGACTGTAGAACTTCCTGGATATTAATACGTTTTTCACTACGTCAATCCAGCACTTGCATATCTTCCACTCCTCCTTCCCAGCACTTTCTAGTTGCTAGTTGTATCATCATCATTTTTCCACATGACCAAACTAACTCATCACCTTATATATACATGGTATATATATATATATATATATATATATATATATATATATATATATATATATATATATATATATATATATATATATATATATATATATATATATATATATATATATATATATATGACTATGTGTGCGTGTCTGTCTTTGTGTGCTTATATATGAATTTGCTCTCTCTCTCTCTCTCTCTCTCTCTCTCTCTCTCTCTCTCTCTCTCTCTCTCTCTCTCTCTCTGAAAGCAGGTTTTTATTCACGTATTCAAGGATTTCTGGCAAAGGCCGGAATGCCTTCCCATTACCTTTAAAGAAACTCATTTGTACCGAATTTTAACGGATTTTTTTTTGAAACAGCTATTCTATAAGTATCAGCGAAACCTTTGATTACAATAGGGAAGCTTTTAAGAGTTTAAAAAACTTAACATTTTTCTCCCTTACTCAATTAAGATAACTGGGTCAACAGCAGCTGCGCCGGAGGCTCTTAATTAATAACAGCAGAATCGATCGGATTACGAACTGAACTCTTTAGTTTCTGGAGAAACTGATAATTAACTTCTAAATGGAATGTCCTCATTAATATCCGGAGGACTGATGGATGCTTTCACTAACGCCTCTTATTCAAATTGAGACACTGTTTTTGATAGCGGATGATTGCCCTTTTTAATGATGTTCCATTAGAGTTCACTATTTCGTAACCCTGCAAGGAAATGAAACCTGCAATGAAAATTAATGAGAAAAACTTATAAGTATGAAATTGAATGATAGAACCTTATTGAGAGATCATCAGAGCTGAAGGTTAATGATAATTTAAGTACGTAAAATGATACGGCGGTGACGTAAGGCTAATAATCGGTCATTTGCATGTTCGTTACCTGAATATTACAGACAGAAATTCAATGGATTATCTAGGATTGTTGACATTTTGCCTTGTCTCTTACTTATGATTCAGAATATGATTTTCTGCATATATGTTGCCTCACATTGATAATCATTTGATATTAAACAATATTAGTGTAAGATTTAATTTCATGAATTAATTTATTTATTTTGACACAGTTCATTAGATATCCTTTCCACTTCACTTACTTTAAAGATATCTTTTATAACTCAGACACACAAATTGATGAGAATTCGCAAGTGGGTTTTCCAGATGTTATCAAAACGTCTACAATATTTGAGCTTAAACTCATTACATTTTATCGTATTGCCTTCTTATTTAATTTCCAAAAGACATTTTTCTATATGGTCAACATGCAAAACTGTTTGTTCCACATGGTTGTACACGTATGAGTACAGACTGCAATGATTAAAGACTATGTATGCCCCACCAGCCAATGTATGTAAAGTTGCTGAAAAGTTTTATTTTTCAGCCACGTGAAAGTAACGTCACCATAGAAATTATCACCTGAACAACCTGTAGGTTGCTCTTATGGAAAACATTTAGGCACTTCTGGAGTCACTGCCAGTGGCTAGGAGTCCGATAATTTGTTGCACAGTGTTTTCATACTTTCGTCCTGTTTTAGACTTTGTCAATGTCAGTTGCATTATCTAGAAACTTTTAGCTTAGCTGAGGTTCTGGAGGTGCATTATTTGAATTTTAGATTTTTGTATTTAGGACGCTAGCAGCACAGAGTTGTTGTTGTCATTAAGCTTCGAAAAAAATGTGTCTGGCGTGCCACTGGTAGTTGATTGTAACTTTTGTCTTTATTCTGCTAGTAGCATATTAGTTTTCCTTCAGTATAAGAAGGAATTCATGCAGTTGTTTACTCTTACCAAATCCAAAGTGAAACCGATGCCCACGGAACTGAGATCTAGAGCAGAGCAGAATATGTAGTCTATGAGGTCTGAGTCTAAACTTTGCCAAAGATAACATCTCATTGTTCAGCCGATCGTGTGTTGTTTTCCAAATTTGTGGTTCAGGATGCATTAGCAACACCTTGCTTATTCTTTTTTTTATGTAACCCAGCGTTTGTTTTCACAAAACTAGAAACATATATAGCATCCTTTACAACCTAGGTATTGTTTATAAGGCTTTCACTGCCTACGGGGATGATTGTATTAATGTCACATGCATGGGTTTGCGAGAAAATAACCAGAACCTAATTTCTAGGAATCCAAACATTTCTGTGGAAACCATTGTCCAATTCCCGTAGAATTTTGTCATTTTCCCCACATGGGCACCTTTGCTTTGCCATATCCCACACGATCAAAAGATTGCAGATTAATGTCACAAACATTCTCCTCTTTGGAAAATTGTTAGGAGGGTTTTTGGTCGTTGGGTCTTTTACAAAAGATTGATTAATGTGGTGTGGTTGGTTGTAATGAAACGTTTCTCGTCTGTAGTGCAACCGTGATAATGGTAAGAGTCTCTTCTTCTGATATAACGGAATAACTGCAGTAGTTTCCTATTTTTATTATTTTTTCTGAGGCTGTGTTGCTCTTGATTATCGTTTAACATTGTGCATATTGGCCATCTGGCATTAATTTTGGACCGCTAAATTTAATTGCATCGGTGCTCCAAAATTTACTTAGATAAAATGAAAATTGTGACGCGGAATTCCATTTGGATTTTCTTACCCTCTCCAAGGATCAGATTTTCCCTGTTCTCATAAATCTCATGCAATATTTGGAATAACCATATCAAGTGTTCCAGGTATCAGAACTAAGATATTTTATGCGTTACTGCTTACACATATTTTTTTTACCATTGCTGTTGCTCGGTATGTAACACGATCCTTTGAAAATTGGCTCAAGTCTTATTCACTGCCTCTTTTTTTCTCTTTCTTGTTTCTGGTAAGTATAAGTTCCCGTTGCTTGCAACGACTTGTTGCCCGTAATTCATCTGTATTTCTTTTACAATGCCCTTTTGGCGCCTCTTCATTCAGATGTTGGCTGTATTATTCATACTTAAATTCATATTCTATCCAGAAATAATAAACATTCATTGTGTAACGAAAGGAAAACGGAGACTCAAACAAGTGAATTTCTTTCTGAAGTCAATCGCCCTTTTCTGGGAAATTGCATGAAATACCGAAAACCTGTGTCCTGTGAATCTCTCTCAGTGGCTTTTATGATGAATTTATTTTTTTTGTCATGTTTTCATTTAATTTCTCTTGTCACTAAGAGAGACAGGAAAAACACACATTCTTTTGCGTTCTTTTGAATCTAAATTAAATCGTACAATCGTGCAAAAAGTGTTAAAAACATTGACAGTTTTTTCTTTGTCTCGTTTTTCGTCTTTGGAGTAAAAATGACGTTTGTTTGCAGGACTGCAATAAAAGGTTCTTTAGGAGATAAGCCGTTTGAATAATCTTTATAAATAAAAGCAAAATAGCATGTGAGGTTTGACAACGAGATTTCAGAGACAAAAAATTGCTCGTCCTCACGTTTTGTGTTTTGTTCATTTGGCTGTTGTTATAACAAGTCGAGAACAAGAAATGAACAATATGCTCTCTGAAGTGAAAGCTTTAAGCAGCATTCTCTGTTATGTTCTTGTCGCTGTTGTTGTTGTTCTTGAACAGTAATGTTTCCAAGACGTGTGTTTTGTATGTGTGAGGCACCGTGAAACCCTTCTTCCCTTCATAATTACTTTGAGATAAACATCAACTGGAGCCGCTTCATTTATTACTCTGTGAATAAGGCTCACAGTTCCGTGCTGCTCGGGTGGAGAAGTCGGCCTTAGACGCCCACTAATGAAGACAGGATGGTGACTCGGATACATTATAAATAGTTGCCTCACATTTGGCACCGCGAAATTTTCTTTCCGTAATTAGGGACACCGAATGAAATGTTTTTACTTGGGGCCCCCTCGTCTTTTAGCAGGGGTTTTATTTTAGCGCCGCCGGGCTTGAAGCATTGTCCGCGACCCCCCAGAGAGGACAAAGGGCCGATTCTCCTCTAATAACAAGCGAATTAATGGCTAACATGTCCTAAACAGCTCGGAGAAATCCTCGCGGAGGGAAAAATCCATCGCAATACGGAGAGTTTCATCCGTCACTAATTGGTTTTCTGAACAGGAACGAGAGAGAGAGAGAGAGAGAGAGAGAGAGAGAGAGAGAGAGAGAGAGAGAGAGAGAGAGAGACAGGAGGGGTTAGTTGGGGATGGGTAGAGGAGGAGGAGCAGAGCAAGGAAGTGCGACTCAGAATGCAACTTTGCAGTTCGGGTGAAAAGTATCTTAATGAGGATTTCTGAACGTCTTTTTTATGATATCGTAATTGGAAAGTAGAGAACGCCGTAATCAAGGAGATACTTAGCAAGGATCGTTTTCTCCTTCTCCTTCTTTACCAAGTAAGAAAAGACTTAGAGCAAACCAAACTTCTACCGAGAAATTCATCCGGCTAGCCCAGATTCGTTCTTGTAAGGATAGATGTCATTTTAATTCATAATTATGTAAGGTATGTTTGTGACAGGATAGCGACATGCTTCTTTGAATCGTTTAGAATATGCCTTCGTTCTAATGTGTTTTTAACCCAAACTTTATTTTAATGTAAACTATGATGCTTAAACGTCAGTGCTGGTGGTTTGTGAAATGCACTTTTCATTTCATGACCTCTGCCTTTCGTGATTTCTTGTCTCCCAGCCAGTTATCTTAGTTGGGTAACTGCTTTAGTGATTTCGTATGTCTATAATAGTAATCAAAATTATACTGATAATACTAACAAAAAGTTTGGAGACCGACAACGTCCTCCAAGGTTACCTGGGACAAATGCGGTGTCAGCATAGGCCTGGAGTATTTTCGATAGCTTTCCATTGAAAAGCAAAGGTCTTGAATTAAGCTTCTTAACTTGTCCAATAATGAGGTGCTGAGGTTATGTCTGGTCGCCTGTGATTGGTAGAAGAGTGTGTTTTACACAAGCTTTTAGAATAAGTGGTCGATGCTTTAAATCGAAATAGAGATTTGCAAACATTTTCCTGTTAATAGTAACAAATTTCCTATATCTCTGTCATTGCATGCACGGTGTAGTCTTCTGGAAGTGTTACTCCCTTCTCCATATGTTAATTAAAAGTCACCCCCCACCCCACATAAATTCTATTCCAATACAGAAATCGTCTTTGGAAAGAATACCGTTCATTTTGGTGATATTTTTTCCTCCAACCGTACCTACCATTTCTTTCGCACTGACATTAAAACTTTGAAAAATTTACTCAGAAATCCCAGCGGATAAAGGTAAATAAAGGTACTTCATCCTCGGAAAATCCTCGACAAATCATGTGATATAAATGTGCCGATTGTGGTTATGACAGCAAAGCAACAGAAGAATCGCAAATCCTTATGTTTATCCAAAACCCCGTTTCTTTCTTAGAATAAAACTTGGAAACTTTTCTTGGATATCTTTGGAATTTGACTGTGCATGGGGCGTGAAGACGTCATTAATCAAGGTAGAAATCCACACCATGCATAGCAGTTTGTGATGAAGTATGCCAGTAAGCAGCAGTGTGCATTTCGGAGGTTCTACGTTCTTAACAAATGGCTTACTGATCTGATGTAAACAAGGAGCCTTTGTCACTTGTACAGAATAAGTGCCATCCATTTTCAGATGACGGTAATGAGGGCATTTTTAATTTTTACCTCACTGAAATTGCACAGAGAAGGAAGACGAAGGAGATTTTAATTCAAGAGTAATAAAACCAACTGCCTTTGTTTGGGAACCAAAAATAAGGTTTACTCCTCTAGAGCCGTCGCGGCTCATTTCACCCTTAAAGATTGTTCTTACATTAGGTGGCACTGGGAGTACTTGAGTGCCAGGTAATAATGCAGGTTTTCTAATGCGGAGACGAACGATTTTACGAGAATAAATTTTCAGAATATTATGAAGCATGGGGAGGAAAATGTTAAGTACAAATTAAGGGAACTAATGTTTTCAGAATTCAGTGTTGCGTTGTTAATTATTATTATTATTATTATTATTATTATTATTATTATTATTATTATGGATGGTGCTCAAACGTAGGTTTCATTTTTACCTCTTTAGTTTTTGTATACTACACAAACCACATGAGTAAAGGTCATAACAAGGTTATCATTTCCCCTCTGAGGAATTTTGGAGATAATTTCGATCCTGGCTACATAAACCTCTTGCAGTTACCCAACACTGGGCTGCAAATATTGCCAAAACGACCTCCCTTTCTGTAACTTTATTCCTCCCTTAGAGGATAATTGATGCTGTATTTAACGGGGATTCGTGGGACGTCAGGTGAAGGCGATATTGCCAACACAGCGGTCGCCAATTAACCATAAGCCGCGTCCTCTCTCTCTCTCTCTCTCTCTCTCTCTCTCTCTCTCTCTCTCTCTCTCTCTCTCTCTCTCTCTTAGATCAAGATGGAATAGCACTCTTTTGCGGTGACCCCGTTTTATAATCAATAAGTCATTACTTTTGTGTCCAAATTTGATGTCTTTCAAACTGTTATATGAAAGCCTAAAATGTTTATATGTATAACAGCAGAATTTTAAGTTTTTACGCAGAGCGCTTCCATTTTGCGCGAATGCAAACAGTTATTTTAATTACGGTACTCATAAGGTTTGTATGCTTAAATTTTCTTCTAATTATGATAAAGATTGGCATCAGTGACATTCAGTGTTGAGGTGACGAGCATGGGCATTAAAATTACAGTACACACACACACACACACACACACACACACACATATATATATATATATATATATATATATATATATATATAAATATATATATATATATATATATATATATATATATATATATATATATATATATATGTGTGTGTGTGTATATCATTAATACATACTTGCATATATTCGCATGTAGGCGTTATACGCAAATAAATTTTAACAGGTTACTTTTGGGATAGCATAATATTTCTTGTTCTTCTGTTATGTTATTTGTGTTGATATATTGGAAACTGTTTACGGGTAAGTGGGATGCCAATAAATCGAGATACCTGAAGATACTATTGGTCTCAAGGTTTTGTAAAGAAAGATGGCTTTACATCTTAAATAGACTGGGACCGCAGCTTTGAGGTCATTCCACCCGTAAGATTAGATATTCATGATTATAGTGTGTCTGTTACTCTCGAATTACGAACTCCAGCTAAAGCGCTTGATTTTCCAACGTAACTGATATGGTGTTGTGTCGTAAGTATTCTCAGGATATCCGAAGAGTTGGAATATGACCCAATGATGGATGCGTATCTGGAAGAAATATGTGAAAGATGTTGATTTTGCAGTTCATTGGTTATTGATGTAGAATTTAGGGATGACGTTAATTAGTTTTAGATTATGAAACCTACATGTCAGAATTTGTATAATTCTGTGAATAACGGTTCTCCAGTCAACATTATATGTATAACGTCCCTGTTGGCATACGCGTTGGTGTGTGTGTGTGATAGAGAGAGAGAAAGAGAGTTTAAATTACATGTTTGTAAAACTATATTCTTCATATAATTACCAGTGACGTTGTGTTCATGAATTCCTTATTCATTGTACGTGCCTTTGTATTTATTCATGTAGAGCTGAAACCTCCTTGCAGATGTGAGCTTCTTAGTATCATTTTTCTTCTCCTTCCTTTCCTTTGAAGTCTACCAATACATATGCAGACAAAGCTGTCTCAGAACATCTTGTATTTAATTTTTCACATCGCTTTTAAGAAGGCCAGAACGTCACCTTATATTTTGTAGCTTCAGCCTAATCCCTCTGCGTCTGCATTAAACGTGGATGAGGAAGAGTCTCCGTATTACGGTAGTATTTATGTCTAGTTAGATCAAGCGTATTATCTATAATCTTTGTTATTTGCCCTAGGGTTGAGCACCTAAGTTCTTAAGATCGAGCCTCGAGTGCAGTAAATTTGAATTAGTCTGTTTTGTACTTTGATTTACTTATCCCCTATGTGAGTGACTAAGTTTTTTTTTCGCAACTATTTCCGTTTAGGAAGCGTTATTGCTTATAGTAACTCAGTAACTCTACAGCATTGGATATCCTTCCAAATGCTGTATTTACAGCACGTGAATATAAAAAAAAATCCATATTTTGATTCTGCCTTTTCCCCGTTCTATTCTTCGTTTGTAGGTTATATACTTGACGATAATTGCCCTTGAGAATAATTAAAAAATTTTCGTTTTACTGTTAACGTGATAATTTTGATAATTTAAGAAAATGTTATTACTTAAGAAAGGACCTCCTTTAAATTCTACCCAGTGTGTGTTGAAGGAAAATATTTTCCCCTTATAAACCAGTTTAGTGGGGTTTATAATGAAAAGACATAATTTATCCCATTCTTTACGAATTTTTAAAAGAGGAAGGTCGACGTGTGGATGCCTTTCTAAATTGAGCTTGGTCACTGTAAAAGTATTTTTTTTTATTCTAAGCTAGATTAATTTATTCAAGGAAACGGAAGAAAGGCATAGATTTTTATATTCTATGGCCTTCTTTTTCAGAGCTGCATGCTTGTAAATATCCGCAGCCGGTATCGTTTGAGTTAATTGTGGTTGGCGGACGCTCGTGCCCAGCAACCACCGTTGGTTACAATGATATTTGTTCCGGAGATTTTTCATGAGCTCAAAGTGAAAACCAAAGAAAAAATGAAGACAATGGATGCTTAAAAAATTTTTTGGAATGCAAAACTTCATATGGGGGTACAATATTCCTTGCATAACGCATTGTGTTTTACCGTTCCTTTCGTCCCTTCGCACTTACCTGTCCAACTTTTTGGAGTGTTTCATTTCATATCACCACTCATTTAATAACAAAACAATCTGCACCGGACATTAGAGAGCTACTCCGTATTTTAATTTTTTCAGTTTTTATTTTTCTTTGAAGGGGAGGAACGCTCTCTGAAAAATGCATATACGCGTATTTAATCTTCACGTCTGAAAAACAAAAATGATTGTTTCCCTTAAGCCTTCTCTCCAAATGTGTCATAAATTGTTTCCCTTAAGCCTTCTCTCTAAATGTGTCATAAATATTTTTTTTAAATATTCATTAACAGTGGTTATGAAAACGGGAAGAGCGTTTGTTAATTAGAATGTATGTTTATCGAAATATCTGGATTTTTTAACATACTATTTCCCATATTGAAGGGCAAGTCAGGTTTATTTTTCCAAGGTAATTATTTAATAAAATTCAGATTTCAACCAAAGATATGTTTTATTTAAAAAAAAATCTTATTATTATTATTATTATTATTATTATTATTATTATTATTATTATTATTATTATTATTATTATTATTATTATTATAAGGATATTCGTAATTTTGTTTTTTTGTGTATGCAACTACTAAAAAAATTTTTTTGTTAAGGTCGCTTTTAGGATATAATAGACTCGAAACAGTTTCACGTTGCAGACTAAAATCAAATAGAAAAAAGATGCAATAAAATCGGCGGTTTTGTGATATTGCCGACCTTTTTTCCTCAGCCAGGAGCGTGAAATTTCTTTCTGAATTACATGAACATAAAGTACTCCAACAACACGAGAATTTGTGGTTGTTGTTCGTTATGTACGCTGAAAACTTCAATATTCTAAAGCTGACTTGGTACAGTAATATATATATATATATATATATATATATATATATATATATATATATATATATATATATATATATATATATATATACATACATTTATATGTATATGTGTGTATATACATATTATAATATTTGATAATAGTATATATATAATAGATGTATATATATATATATATATATATATATATATATATATATATATATATATATATATATATATATATACATATATATACACATACATTTTCCTTTTCCTCTCCTTTTTCAACCATATACTGTTTCCCTTCTGGCGAGGGGTCGTTCCAGATGGTGTCAACTTTCCGGTTGGAAGCGAATCTTTTGGGATGAGGTTGTTAGCCCATACCCTTCTCCACTACCATCAGTTTATTATCAGGTTCACTGCTCAGGTCACCAGAGGCACCTCCACTACTAAATTTGTCCCGGTAGAAGGCAGAAGGTCCAACTCTTTAGCTGTCATGGTTTATCTTATAGGTGAATATGGGTCTTCATTTTTCTTCCTTTTTATCGACTAAACACTGGATTATTATAACAAGATTTTAACCAGCCTTGATATAAACCAACATCTAGTCTAATGAACATTAATTGCATTTACCTTTTTTTTTGTTTTCATTTTACTTTAACTAACCTTTTCGCTACACCTGAGCACATCGGTTGCATATGAACATAAAGGTTATAATCTGTTTACAAGATCAAAAATAGAGACTAAATTCAAGAAGACAAATCATCACTCCTGGTGTTCTCCATTGGTCCACGTCTTCTCACTGGCACGATCTCCACTCAGCTGAGGACAGTTCTTGTTTTCTCTTGAGGAGTGTCGGTTGGCCAAATTCTCTTTTGTTTCCTATGCATATGTGATGTCACATTCCCATGTAGTTAGAGTAGATACTCAAGCTGCTCTCTTAATGGAGAACAGCTCGATATCCAGAGCCCTCATGCCTAAAAATTGACATACTCTCATTGTTGATCATGAAAGGATGACCCTCCAATTCCCATTGATGGCTTCCGCTGAGGGGATCTTTGATGTTGTTTGTTGTACTCTCGCCTTCATGTCTTCTTTTCATATTTAGACTTCTTCAAGGTGTGGGAGAAGTCAAGAATTATAAAGCTGGCATCCAACAACACTTAGACATTAGTTACTATGGACCAAGATTCGTTCCACACCACAAGGTTTGCTTTTCTCAGTTCCTGTCTTCTGTTCAGCCATGGCTCCTCTGTACACTTTAGGATGCCATCATGCTTCTTGATTCTCTATGGTTCGACTACTTGGCACACCTGTAAGGTGTGGTGCAGCATGCCTGAGGAGTTGCAGCCAAGATCGCAGCAGCTTGTGACATATTTTACTCTTGCACTTCTGGCTGGCATTGTTAATATTCCCATTTAAAGTTAAATTACATTGATGAAGGTTCCTCCCCTCATAAGGTAATTACTGGCATCTATCCACTTTGGCATAATGTTTTCTGAAGCTCCGCTTAGAAAGATCCCTTCTTTAGGATTGGTAGAGGTACGGTTTCAGATCCTTTTCATCTGGCTATGGGGGTGTTTTTAGATGTTTTTTGCTATGTTTTTTACTAGGGAATAGTTGGATTTTGCTAACTGTTATATAATGTTATACTAGCAACTAGTTGTCAGGTTGCCAGGCATTCAGTTCCCAGCCCACTATCAGCTGTCCTTGTGAAGAACCCACCATTAGGTGTATCCTTGGGCATGTAGAGTGCTTCTTAGTCTTCTTCACTTCTTTGTCTAAGGACTTGAGATGGTCAGTTATATGGTAGTACTGTGATATCAACACCGTTTTCAGGACCCAAAGCTTATGTTGGGGTTTCTGTGGCGTCTTCTGGAGATTTCCAAACTCATTTTTCATACAACCTATAGTTTTGGAACCAATTGATATTTTAGATGTTTCACTTTTGACTTCTATTGGTAAAAGCCGTCAATGCTCATCTCTGTAACTCCTCTTCTCTGTAGGTAAATGGATGGGTATCGTGGTATCATGTCATTTATTTACTAAGTCTGCTTTTACACCAGTGTGGCACATTTTCTTATCTCAGGTTCTAATCCGGAGTTCTTAGTTTCATCCATAAGTACCCTTATTGCCAGTCATCAGCGAAGGCCTTGTATTTAATTAGTTCTTCACAAAGGGTGGCCCCATCCTCCAGGAGTTTGAGCACGTTACCGAGGGCAAGGCTGAATAAATGGGCTGACTTTGGGCCATCCTACATCACTCCTCTGGTAATAACTTGTGTCACCCCCACAATCTGCTTGCTGGTTGTGTTGTACACGTTCATCAGATAGAGCATTAACCCGGTATCGAATGCTCTGAGCAGTGCTGGTTAACTTACTGAGTGGGTACTTTTCTTGAAGTCTATCAAGGTAATGTAGAAGCGCTAGTTCATCACTATTAATGCTGCTGGTATTGGAATTCGGCGACGATGGTGGAGAACTACCACCACTACCCATCATCATTCTTTGATATTCTTTCATTCCATCAACTACTGTGTTCATTCAATGAATTTCATCTGTTTCAGTAGGCTCATTGTTACCCATTGCACTTCCATCTTCCATATAATATATGCTGGAAGGTGGTGCCTTGGTCTGATAAATGACAATTTCAACATGGCATTGGCCATTTTGGCCAGCCGTGGTGCTTTTAATTAGCTGGCCTTTAGTCCTGAGTGTTCATTAGTTGTAATTCATTACTCATTAATTTTCCATTTATTCCTCATGCTTTCTAGCGTTCAGAATGGAAAAAACTCACTCTGTATCCATTTTTAGTTTTCTTTAAAAGAAAACTTATTTTGATGGCTTTGTCTGTCCGTCTGCACTTTTTCTGTCCTCCCTCTGATCTTAAAAACTACTAAGTCTAGAGGGCTGCAAATTGGTATGCTGATCATCCACCCTTCAATCATCAAACATACCAGATTGCAGCCCTGTAGCCTCAGTTGTTTTTATTTCATTTATAGTTAAAGTTAGCCATAATCTCACTTTTGGCACCAGTATAGGTACCAACAACACGGCCACCATCAGACTGTGGCTGAGTTTCATGGACCCTGGCTGAGAGTTTCATACAGCATTATACACTGTACAGAAAACTCGATTGCACTGAAGAAACTTTGGTACATTGTTAATCTGTTATATTTATTAACAGATCATCTTAGAGCAAGGTCTCTGCCTCTGACAAATTTTATTTTTTCTTCTTCCATGTGCATTCAACATCCACGCTTCACTTCCATGAAGAAGAGTTGCCTCAACATTCCCTGCATACTTTGCTACTTTGGCTCCCATAGACATTGAAAGTATCAATCTTTTGAACACACCCTGTACCTTCCTTTTTTTTATTATTTGGCTTTTTTATTATTTACCTCCTTTTTATCAAATTTACCTCCTGTATATATAAATAAATCAATATATGTATGTATATATGTATATATATATATATATATATATATATATAATATATATATATATATATAAATATATATATATATATATATATATATATATATATATATATATATATATGGTATATAGATGGAAATATATTATAATCGACACACACAAAGGAGGAGGAATAATAAAAAACAGGAGTTTGCTATAAAAATAGATTTATTAATATTAAATCTTAATAAAAATCTATATAACAAATGAGCCAGGTCCAGGCCACGAAACAAAAAATAAAGCAATATTACTTTATATATAATATACAAAAAAAAGCCATCTCCAGCGAAGTCCACCAACTAACGAAATATTTTCTGTTCGCCAAAAACAGAATTCCATCCAATATATGGAGCCCAAACAAAATGCCAAAATGCCCAACCCAGACAGTAACTGCTGCTATATCAGAGACCAACTGTCTCTCGAACCTGACTAAAGGTTGGCCACGCCAACACAAGTAAAATGAATAAGAGGAGGGGAGGATTAGCCAAATAAACGGTATTTATAAAACAAGAAGGTCCATACCTTCCCCTCTCGACAAAAAAAAAAATTCAAATTTTTTTTTTTTTCCGTTACAATCACAACCAGAGCAGAGCCAGTTGACAATTCTTCCGAGGTTTTTAGTCTTCTTAATCGCTGGTTGGAGGAATAACAAAAAAAAGAGTTTTTATCTATAATATCTTAATAAAAGTCCCAGGCTCCTTTATTGTAAAGCAGTTCATCTTATTTCCTTACTTAATCAAAGCCGATTCCACCATCTGGTTTTTGAACCAACAATTGCTGCTATAAGTTATACATGACAAATTCCAGTTTATTCTGTGATTATGGTTATTTATGTGGTTAAAAATAGCCGAGGTCTGTTGTCCGTACCTAACTGGATGTTTATGCCGTATTAATCTCTGGGGAGTGATTTATCTGTAAAACTGATATAAGTTTGGTCACATATTTTCTGTTAAAAGGCAAGGGATTTAGAAAGCTCTTGTGTCTTTATCAGGGGCTGGCTGTCTCTGTTGGATGTTGATCAGGGATTTAACCAGAAGGTCTTTAGGTCAGGTAAAAGTTGCAAAGCTGGTTAGAGTTCCCAAGTGTCTGTGTCAGCATCTTAATCTTGTCCAGGTATGGGATTTTTATTTTATTGTTCGGCATCTCTTTAGTCTTGTTTTAAGGGGGATGGTAGAAGGTTATGTTAGCTTTGATGGACTGCTTTCTCAATTATATGGTCAGATATAAGTTTTAAAGATGACGTAAGCTCTTGTGCTTTGGGGGCTGGCTATTGTTGGATGTTTAGTTCAATTTCTTTTTCCAGGAAATCCCAAGTGTCTGGGAGCAAATCCAGGTATGGGATTTTTATTTTAAAGCTCTTAGCCTTGTTTTAAATTGCTGGTTACGCCAATCTTTTGGACTGAAATGTCAGGGATAAAGATGACAAAAATTAGTTCAATTGTATGAAAGTGAAGTTGTTGGTTTTCTGTATATGGTAAATTTGTATTCTGTCGTGTCTCTAGATGTTAAAACGTCGAGAAAAGGATTTTTGTGGTCTGTTTCCCATTCAACTTTAAATTTGATGCTAGGCACTAATGCGTTTAATTTTTGAGAGAAATTAATTGAAATTGCCCCACCTATTATTCCAGAATGTTAGAATATCATGTACATATCTCATCCACAGCATGTCTTTAGGTTTTATTACATGCTGCACCCGAATTTTTTTGTTTATAGAATGACTCCCCAAATGAAAAGATGTTATTCGATACATATAATTCAGCAAACTTTATTATTTTATCTAGGGCTAGTAGGAAATTATCTGAATGGGGGGCTAATTTTTCTCTCAAAAACTGTAGAACGTCCTGTACTGGTACTTTTGTGAATAGGGAATCTGCATCTAAGCTTAAAGGTTTTATGTTCGAAGTGGTATATGTGTTTCTTTGAATTTGTGACAGAAATCTTCAGAATATTTAATGTGACTGGGAGAAGATGTGCCTTCCTCCAACCAGCGAAATTGTCAACTGGAATGACGTAACGGCTGACCTATGGACCTTCTGGTATAAATAATGCTTTTCTGTAACTCTTCCATATTCATTACTTGTCTGAAGAGAGAGACAGTTGGTCTGTGAAATATAGCATTTACTTTCTACATTTTGGCGTTTTAAGGGCTCCTTATATTTTATATATATATATATATATATATATATATATATATATATATATATATATATATATATATATATATATATATATATATATATATATATATATGTATATATATTTTATTTATATATATATATGTGTGTATATATATATATATATATATATATATATATATATATATATATATATATATATATGTATGTATATGATAGATAGATACAGTCATAAAGAAACACCAACAAATATTTGCAAATTGAAATCATAAAAAGGCGGCGCTTTTCATACTCAGATCAGTCGGTTATGAGAAATATTTGAGAGAACCAAGGCAGAATGTAAGCGAAAATTGCAGTCTGAACATATGAGTCGATATAATTGACGAAAATATTTTCATTTTGTCATGCGATACTTTGTAATGACAAGGGAGATTATATTATGTTATTTAGGGCATTAACGGTGATGCGGGTGACGGCGCAAAGAGGATGGAGATGCCGAAGTTGCCGTGGCTGAAAGCAGATATAGTAATTAGAGTAATGAAGCTTTTGTAAAGACAATTCCTTTGATACGAAATTTTCCAGGAAACGACACTACCTGTGATATTCAGAAATAATAATGGCGCCTTTTTCCCTCTTTTTTTTCCTCTTTTTGGCTCGTTACTTTTTACTTTTTTTTTTTTTTTTTTTGTAACTCGCTCTCGCTCTCTTTCTCTTTGTGTGCCGATACGTAGACGAACCGAAAAGTTTGAACAGTGCGGCTTTGTTTCTTTGCCTCCCTCCCCAAATCGTGAAATAGACCGTCCGAAAAAGAATTATCTTCGAAAACCTCTCTATACAAACCATTCCCACCGGCAATATTATGCAGTTAAACTTCCAGAGCAGTTTGAGAGTGTAATGGCTTCCAGTTTTCCATTAGAGCGCTTTCACACACAATTCCAGCAGCTCCTGCCATATATATTCCCCAGACCAAACTTTTAATTGTTTACTGGATTTCATCGGGAAAGGGCCCACAAACGTCATTAAATTGAAGTAGAGACAATTAACCTTTACAGAGCTAACGAAAGGCCGCTCCGCTATTTTTTGCGAAGTTGGCACCCTCTTCAGTATTTTAATTGGGGCTAGGCCCTTGCTCGTTAGCGGCTGAGGGTCGGCAGTTAGCTCAAGCTCCAAGGGGGAACCTGCAGGGAAGGGGGCGAGTCGTTTATACAGGTGGGGGGCTTATACACCCTTTTGAAGGGAGCTTGCTGTTCAAGGGACTTGCTGCCCCCTGCCTGCGTCTGCCATTCCTGCCGCTGCTCCTGCTTCTGCTTCTGCTGCAGGAGGAAGAGGAAGACGCGGAGGAGATGGCATCTAAGTTCTGATAGTTGGAAGGGGGAGGAAGTGCCGGAAGAGATGGAAGGTGGGGGACGGGGCTGGGTGGAGCTGGAGATGGTGGTTGTGGAAGTTGGAGTTTTAAAAGCTTTCTGCTGAATGGCTTAATGTTGGAGGGGTTTTCCTGCTGAGAGATTTATTTGGGAAGTGCTCTCTCTCTCTCTCTCTCTCTCTCTCTCTCTCTCTCTCTCTCTCTCTCTCTCTCTCTCTCTCTCCTTTTCTTTTAGGTTTAAGGGAGATGGGAGGGAAAGGAAGAAGGGTTGATGCTGAAAGGGCCTTTGGACTGTTAGAAAAATTGGGGAGGGGGCGGGAGAAGGCGGCGGTGCCGTTGCTAGTAGGAAAACTGATGTTGAAAAGGCTTTGCCACGGATGAACTTCTGAAACCTCTCTTCTCTGCTCTCTGCCTCCTTTCTCCATTTTGTTCAGCCCTGTTCAGCATCTGTGAGAGCTTTCCCAATTAGAAAGCCAAGAGATTGTGATGCTGCTGCTGCTGCTGCTGCCAGTGCTACACGTGTCACTGCATTCTTCGTGCAGTGTCACGTAATTGACGCCTCAAGACTATTTTATACTGGTGTGTTTAGAATGTCGTATGCATCTGTTAACATATAGAAAACACAGACACTGTATATATGTATATACAAACACGCACACAATTATATTTATATATGTATATATAAATCTATTTATACATTATATATGTATATATAAATCTATATTTATACATACACATCCATACATATATATATATGTATATATATAGTATATCTGTGTGTTATATATATGTGTGTGTATATATATATATATATATATATATATATATATATATATATATATATATATATATATATATATATATATATATATATATATATATATATATATAACAGAATGCATGTTAGCTATTTAAAGATTGGTTGTTTTCAGGGTAGTGTATATAAATTCTTTTAGAACTTCCTTGTGTTTTCACTTGTTTGAATTGTTTCATTCATTTTGCTTGAGAATGGAAGCCTTAAGATGAAAAAGCAGGTTGTTTTATTATCTGCATATATGTTATTTTATATATATATATATATATATATATATATATATATATATATATATATATATATATATATATATGTATGTACTGTATATATTCCTTTTTCTTCAAAAAATTGATATTCGAGCCGCACTTAACGAATTATGTGTACCGCTAGAAAAAGAAAATGTTAGTGAAGGAAATTATTTAAGGTTAAGATAACACTCTCCAGATTCAATTATTTTAGTTTTTCTGGTAGTTAACGTGGCGAACCAGTTTAATTGAGGACATGTGCGAGCGCCAAATTGCTTTTTCCTCAGGTTCATGATGAATCACCGGGAATGTATGAGATACATATTTTGCCTTTATATATATATATATATATATATATATATATATATATATATATATATATATATATATATATATATATATATACACACATATACATGTGTGTTTTACATGTGTGTGTCTGTATATATATATATATATATATATATATATATATATATATATATATATATATATATATATATATATATATATATATTAAATATAAATATAAGCTCAAAAAGTCATTAATACCTAATCCTCTATAATTTGGAAGTAAGTCACACAAATGGCATTATACTTAAGGACACTTTCCTTGAACGAGATTCCTACTTACACTTTGTAGGATGGACGTAGGGGAGCTGTAGACTTCTCTATCCTGCCATTAAGAGAGATAACAATTAATTTTGACTCAGTAGTGTATATTCCTGAAGAATTCAGGTTTTGTACTTTAAATTAAAATCACCCCAACTCAACCATTATACTTATTTGTGTGATAGCTTGTCAGTAATTGTATATGTAGCCTTTTTCTGCTTTCGAATACCGTTCTGTTACATTTGTCTAGTCCGAGAAGAAGTATTTTTGATACATGGCTCGGTAAGCTTTGATTGTGATTTCCCTGTTACATTAGTCTTTTTTTCGGTGTTGACATGTAATTTACCGTTTGTCATTGATATCTAGGCATCCCTCGCCCTGAAACTGAGGTGCCAGCGATTTTCCGTCAGCAGTAAACTGTGTGCAATCTTGTACTTTCCTTTAATACATTTCAAAACACCCGTCTCGTCAAAGGAAGTGTGAAACGTTTGTAAGTGTTCCTCCTATTATCAGCTCATTTAACAACACTCCGCTTGCATGAATGATTTACATAATATTTTTAAACTAGACAAATTTATTTTGCGATTCCTGCTCAAAGTGCACAGAAAATAGCTCTTTTTAACGAAGTGTTTATACGAGGAACCACTCCTTCTTGAATTGAGAGAGAGAGAGAGAGAGAGAGAGAGAGAGAGAGAGAGAGAGAGAGAGAGAGAGAGAGAGAGAGAATAGGAATAGTGAAGAAGGCAGAGAATTATAGATTTAATCACTGAAACTGTTAAAGTTGAACAAAAAACTTCTCGAATCTGAACTTCGTCATCATCCTAATCTTAACCAGGAGGACCGTCTTCAACTTCCATCTCAGTGATGATATCATCATCACTGTTATCATCATCATCACTATAAAGAGAGCAGAAACTTGGTCCTTTATGGTCCCTCTTGTACATCTGCAGTAATAACAAGAGCCACATTATCATCATCATCATCATTATTATCGTCATCCTCCACTACATCAACTTCTGTATCATCATCACCATCATCATTATGAGGACGCCCTTCCTCGTCCTCCTTCGACAATTAACACATTAGGGATTTGGATTGATACCTGAAAGGGATTATCATAATGAAGACCATAGGATAATCCCCTCCTGGTACTTCCAAATTAATCCCTTTGATAGAATGATTGTTAGTAATCCAATTCGTTGGCATAATGATCTCCCCTTCCTGTTTCTTCTTACGCACTCTCACTCTCTTTCTCCACCCTTTCTCTTCCTACGTTCATTCTTTGCTTGTTTGTTTTTATTTTTGTATAATTTTATTGTTTCGTTCTTTTCTAGCTTTATTCAGTTGCATTTCTTTCGTAACTGTATTGTTTATCGGCTTCATCTTGTATTTTTTTCTCTCTCTTGCTCTCTATCCTTAATTGTCTATTCTTTCCCTAATAATCTTCTAGTTTTTATTCTCGTATGTTAATGAAAAAATTCCTTTTTATTCTTTTCGTAAATGTGTGTAAGTGATGCTGGGAATTTTTAATGAGTGATATTTCCATGAATTGCATTACTATATAATATGAAAAAATCCTTAGACTTGTTGCCCTCCGCGATGCTTGACACGTTTCCTACTTTGGGCGGCTTAGTGTTTAACGACTGTTGCTTGATACTTGGTTGGTTTACTGAGTAATCGAACTAACTGAGTCATAATATATTGATCCACGAATAATCGAAATAGTGGGAATAGTCTATTTAATATGCATAACTTCCATTGTTACTTCATGTTTGAATTTCTTAAACGCAGCCTTGAAATTTAGACAATTACTATAAAGGTCAAGTTGTTCTAAGTGTTGCTGTTTTAGGTATTTGGAATTTCATTTTGTGGGAAAGGAGTCAGAACCGATGTCTGCTATTTTTTCATGTGTGCCTCCGTTCCTTGAGAACTTACTATAACCTAACTGCAAATTGAAGAGAAGTTTTAGCCCTTACAAGACGAATTTTTGAGAAGCAGTGATATAAAATCCTTATCAGCAGTATTATGTAATATAAAGGGAAATTTAAATCTTGGAAGTTTATTTCCCTCAGGCAGTGTCTAAATAAGAATTTATTTTTGCTAGGTCTTGATTTTCGTTGCATAATGGGTGCTGTCGAAATGTGTCATTCATTCCATGGAAGTTCTGTTGCATTTAGTGAATTAGGTAATCCCTGTGTTATAGAAAGCGTGGCCACCAAGACAAGATTATATATATATATATATATATATATATATATATATATATATATATATATATATATATATATATATATATATATATATATATATATATATATATATATATATGTGTGTGTATATATGTGTTAATGCCCGTGGGTGTACGCATATGTACAGTATGTATATTATATTTAAGAATCTGGAGGAGACTCAAAGCTGAATGACACAAGTGTGGAATGTGTCAGTGAAAATGGTTGACTCTTAAAAGATATTTGGGATTAAACGTAACGGATGAAGGTAGCATGAGAGACTGTGAATTACAAACCAGGGTAAGCAATAAAGGCAGTAGGGTGTGTGCAAAAGATCTGGAAGAGAATCGGAGTGTGTTAAAGCCAAGCTTGCAATGCATGAAGAGATTGTTGAACTAGCTTTTTTCCATGGAAGTGAAGTTTGTGTTAAATGTTAGTGAGGAAGACAAAGGTGAGAAAAAGGTTAAAGCTATTCAAATTAATTATTTGCATAATGCATGTGGTGTAAGAAAAATAGTCATAGTTTTCTTGTACGGCATTGGGCGAAGACAAAGAGCCATTTTTACCTGTACCTCATTTTTCATCCAAATCTGTGAACATTTAGAAAACTTGAACTTCACTAAGGTTTTTAAAATGTAATTGCTTGCAACTGCAAAATTGTTAATTTTTCTGTTATTATAGGTGGCACTGAAAGACCTGTAATTCATTATATTTAGCATCTCTATCAGAGAAATATATTTATTTACATTGGTATGTTGAATGTTTCAAAAACTGTTACAGAGGACTTACTAAGGACTTAATTTTTATGGAGTTGTCTTTTCTAAACATGAAACAGTAAGGTTGAAGCAGAACCTGAATATAAATCGCAAAAAAGACGAATTTCCTGGTGGAAGAGGGTTTTATCAAGAATACGCATTTTGTTCATCAGTAGAGTGAATACTTAAATCTAAAGGTAAATGTGAATGTGTCAGTTTGCAAAACTCATAGGATTACTCTCCCCCAACTAGAGGCGACACTTTTTATGGTAAAGAGTGATAGCTCTCTTACAACATTTGCTTAAATAAATGTATGCATAAATACAAACATACATACATTATGTATATATATACATATTGCCATGGTCACAATGCCGTTTGAAGGTGGCTCTAAAATATGATTTCTGGAAACTATGCACCTGACTGAAAGGGGGGCAGCGTTCCAATGAACAGAGAAAAGATGCAAATGAAAAATACTCTAAATTACCAATAAATGAAAAGGATTGAAGTTAAACTTCGGATGTCCACTAAATAGTATAATTCACTAATTAAATCAGAAGATGAAATATGTACAGGAGCTGTCAATGGAGCTCCGTGGCACGATTCAAGAATTACGCCACACAAAGTATCACAAATGTACTCAAGCAAAGTGCCACAACTGCAAATCTTTATACGCTGAGCCTTTTTAGGCTAACAAGCAAAATAGAGTTTGGGGAAGAGTTCAAAGATGCACAGTAAGGGGTACGATGAGCGAAAGTGTATGCACTGTTGATTGTCCGGATATCTTGACCGGATATGACACCTGGGTATGCAGGAAGGTGGTACCGTTGACCTACAGTTGATCTCATGCAACAGGGACTCAAAATCACGGATCTGCAAGAGTAGGAGAGTTGAAACACACACGAATGGCCTCGAGTGTAATGGAAATGAATTCATGTAGGCTGAGTAGCAAAGCACTGTTTACATAATAATTAAAATCTAAAGACTATACACAAATACGTGAATGAAGCTAAAACAAGTCACTGTTGACCACAATTCCACCACAATCAAAATCACAGGGCCCTCTGAAGGAGAGGGACAGGAATATGGTTAAAGGTATTTGGGAGAACAGGTATATAAACACAGTTAGGATAGTTAAGGGGTTGACAGACAACTTCTGATCACATTACCTTAGGTCTATGGACAAGATGTGAGGATCGTAGAGCCAAGTTTCTGCAGTAGGGCATCAGCGGAAGCGTTGTCACTCAAGGTTCCCCAACAGAGGAGAAGTATGACGAAGGTAGGGTTGCTGGGAAGCTAATAGGACATCAGCGCATAGAAGTGAGTAGCTGGGCATGTGAATCTTCAGCGTAGCAGCGTAGGAATGCTTCAAGTAGGACTCGGGTGTAGTCTCTTGGTAACTTCTGTACAAGGGGATGTCGTCAGGTAATTCAACAGGATTGACGTCTGTGGGAGGCGGCTAGTATCAAGTGTCCAGTGGCATGAAGTTGGGAGAGCAGACTAGCAGAGTAGCGTAAGGTTTGGCTAGTGTGTGTGTGGAGTGCCAGGAGGATGGCGTCATAGAGTGGCATTGTATAGGTGGCTAGTGTGGGGTATACAAGTGATGTGTCTTCAGAAGGTTGGGCAGAGTGTCTACAAGCAGGGGTACACCTGAAGGAGGACCAGCATAGACTATACTAATGGTGTGGCTTCTAAAGAGGGACTAGTGCAGCATGATGTCTGGAAGGTGACTAGCAAAGAAGGGTCTGTTGGAGCCAGTATATATACCAAGATCGGCGCCAACGACAGTTGTATTTTGACACTTCTGACAGCCTCTTAACGGTTCCTCCTTTGTCCTCCTCGCAGGATGTCGTTAATCCGGCTAGGTACCTGGAGAGGTCATTGTCTGGCGGCCAGATAGGGGTTCGAGAGAAGAGGTGTCAATTAGATGGGAGAGTCGAGGGATTTGTAGCTGGGGATGTAGATGTTAGTATGCGGAGCCGCAGGTGCGGGTCAGGTCAAGAAAGGTGACCCTTGATGGCATCGCAGGTAGTTTGGAAGGAGGAGAAACTCAGGAAATTACGAAGGAGCACACGTGATTTAGAAATTGAGAACAATAGTAACAACAGAAGGAACTCTCAAAGGGGGCGTGCTACTGGCAAGTGGCTGCGAGAAATGTCACCTTAGGGGTGCATTCACTAGCCTCGGGTCAGATTCAGTAATGACTTGTGGTAGGGTCCTGCACTTAGTTTCTCATTAGACACCTGCACTGGCTTATCTTTAGCCTGGGAAAACATCAAAACAACTAGTACTTCTTTTGACATGTACGTTAATTCTTATTCGGGAGATAAATATTCTAATTTAACTTATCTTCGCAAAATCAAAAGCAAAATTCACGACAAACTTAGAAGGCGTTTGTGACTATATATTTGTCACATGCACAGTGACTTTTTTAAATTCACAAATATTTAGTCACAAATGTCGTTTGATATCCCATTTACTATACCTTGGGAATTACACCCAAAGGAAATTATAAATTGATAATAATTATAATACTTATCATTGCTTCATCATTAATAGGATACGAATCGCTGCCTGATTTAGAAACAACATTGTAGAGGGAATTTAACCACTTAGCCCTCAACAGAAGTGTAAGTTGTTGATGACGTGAGAAATAGCTGATAGAGTAATTGCGATCATTAATAAATTGTAGCAGAATTGCTAAAAGCACTTGAAAGTTCTATGTGGAAATGAAATGTCCCAAATGGGGCTGAAGATGTATTGAAAACAACTGAATGGAATAAGAAAGAAGTACAAGAAGCATTTCCGAGAAAGTAATGAGAAATAGTCTAAGTTTCTGTAAGTAGTAGAACAGGATGGGAAGTTCTTGAGGTTCTCGGATGGTTTCACAGCAGCGGGAGAGAGCGTCTGCAGCTAGAGAAGTAGTGCGGAGGAATGAAAGAAGTAGGGATTGAGAAGTAAGAGAAAATGTGATCGTTTCATGTATAGCTGCAGAACAAAAGAGAGGGTCGTGTGAAGGTAAACAAGATGAAGAGTAAGAAAGGCGAGGAAATGGTAAAAAGAGGAATTATGAGAGCTATAATGATGGTGATTAAAATCTGCGCTCATGATGCATGGTTTTTTAATGTCAAGGTCGGATAATTTTGTTGGATTTTATGCGTAATAAGTTGGGAGGGTTGAAAGGCTGAGTGGGGCATGTTCAGCTGATGAAGTGAGTAAAGCAGGACTTGGTTTGGAAGTTTTCTGCAAACGGGGTTCACCCGTGATTCAAAACTTAATTGATAGATAGGGGAATGGCTGTTGTCTTGTGTTTCTATGTAAGCATTTCCTGACTTTGGAACTAGGATTAATCATATTGATTAGAAAAAAAACTCAAGTGCCTTATGTTTTACAACTATATGCATGACCGAATAACCGGTGTCTCAAGGTTTTGACTGTGACATAGATTTTGTAACGTGGTTTTCGGTTGGAATTTCAGTGCCTTTAGGAAAACGCTTGAAGACAGTCTCTGCTTACTTTTTTTTTTCTTTTTAGATTTTTAATTGTATTTGTTTACTTGTTACATCTGTTAATGAAGCTGTACCGAGGCCATATTTACACTTGTTTTTCTTTGCTTTGTTTGGGTGGATATTAACGAGATTCTCAAAGAACGAATGGATTGCGATGAACGTTTCTGCAAGAATCATGAAGACAAATAATTATTGGTAGAAAGGAAGGAAGACAACGATTTGTTGACACGAAAAGTGCTTTTGGTATTTTGTAATACATTTATTTTTAATAATCAAATATCTTATATATATAAATATATATATATATATATATATATATATATATATATATATATATATATATATATATATATATATATATATATATATATATATATATATATATACATATGTATGTATATATATATGCATATGTATATATATATATGTATATATATATATATGTGTATATGCTATATATATATGTATATATATATATATATATATATATATATATATATATATATATATATATATATATATATATATATATATATATATATATATATATATATATATGTGTGTGTGTGTGTGCGTGTGCGTGTGCCATCACACTAATAATATATTTGCCAATTAGCCGAAAACAAAATGAGCTGGCAAAATACCGGACCAAAACTATTTCAAATTTGTATTCCCCATAACTTGCATCTGATGGCAGCATTCGATACGACGACATTGAACAAATTGCAAAATAACAAACGCTGTTGAATATTTTGCCTGCGTGGCTTACAATTTCTAGCTCTTTTATTCAAGAAGTTGGAAATTAATTAGGCCCACTTTGCTTCTAGACTAAGCTTTCCATTTACTAGGTCCCCCTCTAACCTTTCGCTTGCACACACACACACACACACACACACATTGCACAGTTTTTAAGTAATATCTGTTGAATATACTATTCGCTAAATACCGGCATTTATTGGTAACATCACCATTTACCTTCATGCATAAAGACTTTTATTTACAACCTTCGTTTTCTGACGAATCTCTTCGAATGCTGCGTGGAGATATCAACGCTAAAATCTTCAGAATAAGAGTAATTTTGAATGTGAAGTACCTGTACTCCTCCAACTTTAATCTTAACTTCCCATAGTTATGTTATAAATGTGATGAGATGACTGCGTTCGATTTTTATTTTCGTTCTCTTATAGAAGCTATTTTCTGAAGTTAGTAAAAAAAAATTATCTGTACATTTCATTATGAAGCAAAGTTGATATCTAGAAGAACTTAATATAAGGTTAGATTAACTTATATTTACTCATATTTTATCGTTATGTATTTGTATATATATAATTATATATTGTATAGTATGTATATTTATATACAATTATATATACATATATAATATATAATTATACATAATTACATACATACATACATACACAATATTGCTTTCAAGTGTGATTGTAAAAAGACGAATTCCGTAAAACTAATTTCCTTCATGATTTTTCATTTCACTGTGTATATCACCGTAAATTGCTTTTGGGTAACAGGTTTTTTGTGCATATTTATAGGAATAAAGCCAGATTTTGTAATTAAAAGAATGCCAGGTTACATTGTGTATATACTTTTTGTTTATCTAATTGAAGGGGGCATGTATATATGGTTTTATTACTTTGGTAGACTGTTGTTATTAATTTTAGATAGGTACAGATAGCATTGTTATGCTTAGTAAGAGATACCTATCAGAAGATATGAAATGAAGGAGATGTTCTGCTAAATCTGCTATATTGTTCTAATTTGTTTTCTTGCAATCATAAGAATTTCTTTACATTATAATGGGTTTATTGTTACCGTTATTACTTTGCAGTTACTACGTCTGACAATTGTACAGACCCGGCACTTTCCGCACAAAGTTATTTAGACCACTTCTTTACATTATAAACTTACTTATTTACTCATTTACTCTATTAAATGCTTTTATATAAACTCTTTGCAATAGAAAAATTTTTTTTCCGTAGCTGAGCTGTGGTAAGAGGACTTAGCTCTCACGAAGGGAAATGAGAATTGATTGCTTGTGAACGTCCGCCATATAAGCATAAGTCACTTTGAATACTTGATTAGCCCCGAAGATGAATTATTGCCCTTTAGCCTTCGGAAAGCCTTTGACATGAATCTTATGAAACGCTCAGGGAGCGGAAATGCGGAACCACATTGCACTCTATCGGTAAATTCGGTCAGTGAGTTGCCACATGTTAATTAAGTAATAATATAGGTAAAACCGTGTCGGTGTAAAAATTGTTTGTTTTTAGTAAATTTCCCTAGGTAATATTTAAAAGAATTCATTTACGCCATCTGCAGTACTCTCCTTCCCTAAAAAAACAATTTTGCACCTTTTCGAATGAACACAATGTAACAAGTATTAGTCACTGTGTATTTTGTAGAACATCCTGATCGCGACTGTTCTAAACTGAGAACTAAAAACGCGTGTTTTTTTTTTTTATTTCTAAGAGGAATATAAAGGTCTTCTAGCACTACTGGCAAAAATATAGAAAAAAAATATTTAAACTAATTACTCCTATTTAACAAATGAAAGCTATTTTAGCTGTCACTTGAGAATCAAAGCTAACGATGTTCATAGAAACAAATGTTAAGAATGTCTTGAGCGTATCTAGTAAAAAAAAAAAAAAAAAATGGCTGGCCATCTAAATCAGTCACAAGTAACAAAGAACGAAAAACTGTTTAAGCTAGTTAGTTACCCAGACCGGCAGTCATGACAAAACATAAAAAAAAAAAGATATTTTGGTTAGTCATCTAAAACGTCCAACTAAACAAAGCAGGCCCATTTTAAACAAAAAAATCATTTTGCGCTCGTAAATGAGAGAAAACACACAAACGAGGCTTTATAATCCCCACGCGCGTGTGAACGCGCGCACGCACGCCCGAAAATCTCTCTCTCTCTCTCTCTCTCTCTCTCTCTCTCTCTCTCTCTCTCTGCCGTATGCAGCGTTGGCAAAGCATGAGCCAGGTTTTGATGGTGCGAGATTCTATTCGAATGAGAATATGTACGTCGGACAGGTTACATTGTTTTAGTTTATTCCAACAAATTTGTAGTTGGCAATTGGACGTTTGTTCGCTGGTCCAACTGAGTTGTAACCAATCAGTATTTAAATGCATTGGAAATAGGGACGTTTGTCTAATCTTCCATTGTAAATATTTTTCCATTTTTCAGCGTTAGCGATTTATTGGTTAAATTTTCCTTTCATGAAAAATGCTCAAATGAATTTTTTATTGAAATTCTGGTTATTACAAGCGCCGATTCTCTCTCCCACTCTCTTTGATTTTTATTGTACGCGTGTAAATATGTAATGTATACATTCTTGTTTACGTATGAACAAACACATACACCACACACGCATATATTATATATATATATATATATATATATATATATATATATATATATATATATATATATATATATATATATATATATATATACATATACATATGTATATATATATATATATATATATATATATATATATATATATATATATATATATATATATATATATATATATACATACATATTTACATATATATATATGTGTGTGTGCTATTTTTGCCTTAGAGGAGATGTTAGCCTCAGGTTCTCATCAAATGTTTTCGTACTAGCTCCATGCACTTGCCACCCTTGCTGCGACCCACCTAAGTCGATTACCTACTAGATACATAATTCGCTACATAGGTTAAGAGGCACACATAAAAGAGCCACATAAAGTATTTGTGAAAGAATCTTTCGACGATACACACACACACACACACACACACACACACACACACACATATATACACATATATACATATATATATATATATATATATGTGTATGTATATATATATGTGTATATATGTGTGTGTGTGTGTGATTCTTTCACAAATTCTTTCACAAATTATGTGGCTATTTACGTGCACTTCTTGCCCCTAAATTTGTTCGATTCTTTTTCTCTCCTTAAATTTGAATACCTCTCTTGAATGGTTATCGTATACGCACATTTGCTTATTCCGTCGGCCATTTCCTGTTAGAGATAAAAGCTACTGATTTATTTTTCTATTCGAATTTAATACTTATTACTGTCTTTGGAAGGCGTTATCTATGCACCCTCTGGTTGCTTGTCCGTCAGCCCGTCAATCTTAATTGATGATTATTCGGGTGAGGAGAGGGAGAAGGAAGTGGGGGAGAAGCCATACGGTTTTAAAAGAGAATTTCATATCTGTCGAGTTGTTTTTATTAAGCGCTTCACCCTGCTCTAACCCAAATGCGATTTTGGACATTTCTTCGTTTTTTTTATGCTGTTTCCCTCTCTTGATAGCATTTACATTTTTGCTCAGTTTTGCTATGAGATCAGCACTGAAATATTTTACCATAATGCGTACGATGCTTTTTGCCAATACACATAAATCGAATTCGGCATGCATTTAATGATCGTTTCTTTGATTCTCCAATTTTCGTCTAAGAAACCACTTGAGATTTCATTTAATACTCTGTAGTCTGTCCAGTTGCAGTCCTGGGATGCAGAAGGCAATTTTGGTGTCATTTCCATCTTACAGCGTTGCTGAATGGAGTTTTCAAGTTCGAGGTCCCATTGTTATTTCGACGGTCGTCGTGTCTGGCCAGTATCCTCTCCCTCCCCAGGTCCCCCCCCCTCTCCTCCCTTTCCCCTCCAGTACGTGGAGAGAAGAGGTGATTGGAAATTTTGACTCTCCTTCCCTCTCTTTCCCTCTTGCTCTTGCTGCTTCTGCTTACTAAGAAACGTTTCGGTATAAATTTTTGTAATGTTATCGTCACAGGACACCTGTGTTATAAAAAAAAAAATTTTCCCCAAACATTTTAGAAGTTCGTTAACGAATGAGCTTATTTCTTCCTACTTTGAGTAATAAATGAATTCATTTCCCCAGACATTCGGTAATAGAAACTTGTTGTATCGTAATCTGTCAGCAAAAGAACTTATTTACACATACATTCGATAGTAAAAAGCCCATTTTCCCATACATTCATAAGTGAAAGTAACCATTTTCTCATACTTTCATTTGTGAAAGCACCCACACTTCCCCATACACTGATCAATGGAAGAGCCTATTTTCCATAAACTTGCAGTGAAAGAACCCACTTTCTCATTCATTCGTTAATGAAAGAACCTGTTTTACCATACATTGGTGATATATTGGTCCTTGCGATGTATGGCGAAGCTCCCGTCCTTTTCCGAACTCTGTGTAAATTGGAATTTACGATCGCGTCCCCTCCGCCTGGATAGAGAGAGAGAGAGATGGCTTTCGGGAAGAAACGTCTCTCAATTCCAATATATGAAGTATGGATCATACCCTGGCTACAACGCCTCCTCATCCGCATCCTAAACCCCCATCTCCCCCCATCCCTTTTATCATCATTCCCCTCCTCCTCCTCCTCTTCTTGGCATTCCAGGACATTTCTTCATTCTTCTATTGCTCTTCCCCTCCTTACGTTTGTGTTTCGCCTCATTCTCCTTTTCTGTTTTCTCACGTTTCCGCGCTTTCCTGTCTTTTACCATTATTCCTCCCTCCTCCTATTCCTTCGTTGTCTGTTCTTCTTCCTTTCTCGCATTTCCAGCTGTCTTCTGAGTTGCTGGAGTCTTGTAACTACTGCTGGTTCGATTTAGGGAAGCTAGACTTTCATATTCTGCTAGTGTTTCTGTTTATGTTGGATATTTGTTACGTTAAAACGTACATAAATTATATATGGGTCAAAGTGGGCTTTGACTTCTTACTGGGTATGATGCAATATTGTAGGATATAAACCACGAATATGAGTGATGATATATATATATATATATATATATATATATATATATATATATATATATATATATATATGTATACATGTGTATATATACAGTATATATATATATATATATATATATATATATATATTTATGTATATATATGTGTGTGTTTATGTATATATATATATATGTATGAAATATATATATATATATATATATATATATATATATATATATATATGTATATATATATATATATATATATATATATATATATATATATATATATATATATATATATATATATATATATATATATATATATATATAATTGTGTACGTGTGTTTAACTGTACTCATACGTGCTATTCTGAGATCATTTGTGTAAATGTCGCTATTGAAGTTAACTGAAATTAACAATGAACCAGAGTCTCATAAAATAGAGAATAATGCCTCTAACCATGGGATAAATACTGATATGAAATCGAGAGATACTCTGTACGGAAGAGCCCTCATACTATGCGCTCCCATATCCGTTTGGCCCCATGAAAATGATCCGAATTCAGGCTTTAGGTAAACTTAGCGACGAGCTTTTATTTTTTACCCGTAAGCGTTTCATCTCATGCTGTAAGCGTGGTCAGAGAGTGAAGATCTTATACGAAAAGTCCTAAAATCTGTGTTTACCCAGAAACCTAGAAATTGTCTCAGATTCCTCAAATCGTTCAGTTTTTTAAACGAGACTTTATTTACAAGGGGAACTGCCTCGGAACTAGAAATATTCCTAAATGTGTATAATTAATCACAGTATTCAAGTTCACTTTTTTCTAAATGTTTCTTGATCCAGTACTAGAATATTTATACTATTATTAATGTTGAAAATCTCGTGAACCTGTCCTCCCAGACGTCCTGGTTTGTCCTTGTTGATTTTGTGGTCAAAGGCTAGAGTAACATATTAATAATTAAAACTTATAATAATTTCCTAATTTTTATTGGTATATGTGGTCTTTTAAGTTATTAACTCTCTCTCTCTCTCTCTCTCTCTCTCTCTCTCTCTCTCTCTCTCTCTCTCTCTCTCTCTCTCTCTCTCTCAGCACATTTATTTTCACTCAGGGTCTCCCTCTTGCCAATCCTTATTTCTTGACCGTCCTCCTTGCTGGACACCCTCGCCTTGCTCATTGTCTCTTTCTTTATTAAATTGCAATATCCTCCTCATTCTCTTTTCCCTTAATTTTCATTTTATCCCTCTCTTTATTATCTCAAGTTCCACGTCCCCCATTTCATTTTCTCGTACTTTCGCTCCTTTTTTTCATCGATCTTCCTTTATCTCCTCGTTCATTACTCCTCCTAACCACCCTCCTTCCCTCCCCCGTACATTTTTATTATTCCGAGTTCCCTATCTCCTCCATCGTCGTCTTCTGTATCTGTTACTCCTTTCTAGCAATTGCCGTATCTTACTTCCACCTTCTTCAGGTCATTTCTCACTGCAACCTTTTCTCTCCCTCCCCTTATTTAAATACTCTCGCTTCTCCTCCTCCATTCCTGTTTCGTTGCTGCTTCTCTTCTGTTTCTAAGCTGTTTCGATTTCTGTTTCTTATGTTATTGTTATTATATATATATATATATTTATATATATATATATATATATATATATATATATATATATATATATATATATATATATATATATATATATATATAATTATATATTATATATATTTATGTTTGTCTTCTACATTCGTTGTTTTTGCCATCATCTTGTTTATATACATCGACTTCTATTTTCGCAATCTTGTTATGCCTTACGGTGTCCTTGTCTTTTTTTTTCTCTCTTTCTCTGGATTTCATCGGTTATTGCTTTCATCGCTTTTGCTTCTCTTTTGGCCGTTTGGCATTGTCTCCTTTTTCCTCCCGCTTCTCCCACCACAGTGCTCTCTCTCTCTCTCTCTCTCTCTCTCTCTCTCTCTCTCTCTCTCTCTCTCTCTCTCTCTCTCTCTCTCTTCCCCCGTCCTGCCTTTCTATGAATCAAAGTCTTTTTATGAGAAAAGTTCTCTCTTCCCCTCACTCTCAGCACACCCAATAACTGACACCTTTAAAGAGTCGTTTCCATTTTTCATTTATACGGATTCATAACCCTTATTGAATTATTGAAATCTGAGGGCATTTTTCCATCTCTCTCTCTCTCTCTCTCTCTCTCTCTCTCTCTCTCTCTCTCTCTCTCTCTCTCTCTCTCTCCATATGGATTCTGGTTTCAGCTATCCATCTTATTTACCCCCTGTTCTTATAATTCCTCAAGTTTTTTATATGCATATTTTTCGGCCCTTTTGCCTCATTAGTGGCTTTCTAAATTTTTCTCGTCATCATTCATATTCATCTTCTCCTATCTCATTTGCTGTTCTTCCTTACTTCACTTTGGCCTACTCGCTTGCTTGCTCTCTTCCATTTCATTTCAAGTCATTTTCCTTGCCCTGAGGTTTCCCTGTTCTCTGTCTCTCTCCTTGTCTGGCATTGCAACCTACTGTCGTCTCTTTTCCCATCCTATCACCGTGTTCTCTAGCACCTTTTGACTTTATCCTTTTGGTCGTTATCAACATCTCTTTCTCATTTTCTCATAAGATGTTCTCATTTCTCACAAGGCACGTCTAACTCTGTAACTTCTCATTAGTGTTCTCTCTTCTTACCGCTTATCTTTGCGTGTTTCGAATTCTCAAAATGTCTGAATACTTGACTTCATATTCCTTGCGCTCCCAACTTCTTAAAACACAGCGTTATGATTTCACAGTTCTCCTGTTAACAGTAAACTTCATCACTTCATCATTTTCAGTTTTACACTTTGCGCTTTCAAACTTGATGTTAGTTTTGGGTATATATATATATATATATATATATAATGTGTTTTTGTGTGTGTGTGTGTGTGTGTGTGTATACAGTGTATACAGTATAATATATACTGTATGTATCTCTCTCTCTCTCTCTCTCTCTCTGTATATATATGTATGTATATGTATATATTATAAATATGTATATACACATATATATGTATATATAGTTTATTTATATATAAATATAAATAATGTTGTGATGGGATCGATCGCATGCTCGCCGAGCATGCAAAAGGGGCTAGGTTCGGCTCTTGGGGTCTCACGGGCGGATGTGCTCGCATGCTGGGAACCGGAAGGTTATGACCTTGTTCCATCCATTTCAGTACTCAGCTTCATCTTTCTGGTTGGCCTCCATTCTTACTCTGGTCTAAGTAATTTTCCACTCTTGATCCAACGTCATACTTTTCAATTCAACATTTATTGACTCGTCTTTCATTACCTTATACTTTAATTGCTTCATGTGTATACACTAGCTGTCATAAATGACAGTAATGTAAAAGAAAGTCGAGATGACATTACACACAGTTCTGTAGCTCCGGATACTTACATTAGGGGCTTGTGTGAGGGAAGTTGTTTCCCGTGCTGAACAATCTAAATTTAAATCGAGGGTAGCCTTTCCCGTAGACTATTAGTGTTACATAAAGAAACATTAAATATGTGGATTCACGTTGCGAAATATCATGCACAAATTATTTCTTTACTTTTTGAAACTAAACTAGATTCACGTGGTTTTGTTTCCTCAAACGTGAGTCGCTTGCATCACACCTCTTCCTTCTAGTATGTAACTCCTTCACTTCCTCTCTTCTGCCATTTAACTTCAATATTTTATTGTATCCAGCTGGGCGAATAAAGTGCATTTTTCTTTCTTACTTAATCGTAATTATTTTTCTCGTCTCTCACAGCATCACTTAATATTTATTTATAAATGTACACTATAAATGTACACACCATCTCTGTTGCCTTTTACTTATTAGTTGACATTTTACCATCATCCTCTTCCTTCCTTAGGCAGTCACCTCTTCGCCATCTTCGTAATTTCATGTAGTTTTCACCTCCATGTTATTAAAAAAATTTAAGTGCCATTTTCATCATTTCTTGTCGCCAGTTCCTCCTTACGGCATCATCTAACCATCTTCATCTGTCATGGCCTTTCATTGGAGTCATCTTTTCGCCTTTTCCATTACCTGTCAGCCATCACTTCTCCCTTACTGCAATCAGAGATTCGCCATCTCCATCACTTGCGCCATCGTTCTCACTCATTGGAATTGCCTGTGTAAAATCTCCATCGCCTATCCCTCTACCTCCATCATATAAAATCTACTCCTCAACCCCCCCAACCTTCCCCATCTGACCCCCAACCCCCTGCCAGGAGGTTCTCTCCGATGCCTACCACGTTTTAGCACCATGGGACAAAGGGGGCGGAAGGGAAGAGAAAAATAGAATTAAAAATACGACGGTTAACTAGAAGATTCAGCGATATAGAATTCAGATCGCATAAAAACGTCCCGGTGTATCGCCCCTCTTCCAAAAAACAAAACGCTTTAATTTGCGTTCATGAAAGGCCCTTTGTCATGAGATGCCTGAACGATGTTCAAGAGTTTCTCGATCACTGGGTAAACGAACATGAGAAGAACAGTGAAATCAAGTGTATATACGCGAGAGAGAGAGAGAGAGAGAGAGAGAGAGAGAGAGAGAGAGAGAGAGAGAGAGAGAGAGAGAGAGAGAGATTCACAAGGAATGTGTGCAATTAAATGTTACTTTTCTAGACTTTTAGATTAGAATGGAATGATTGATATGTATGTGTATATATCGTGCATCAACCTATCGTTGTGTCGATTCTTTCATTGGAACTTTGGCTTTTATTGGCAGTTTCAACTCGACAGAACGCTTCTCGTGACATTAATTAAATCGGCGTGATCCAAGTGTAGTTTGGGCGAATTGTATTAGTGCGTGTTCGTAATCTCTTGTGACTGGGAATCGTGTCTGTCCATTTCTTCTTTATGCAAGGTGGAATTATATTGACCTTTGTGTAACAGTGTCAGACTTCAGTTTTTAATTTTTTTATTGACAGGTCATAGAGGAAAAGAAAGATCGTGACTAATAGTAGGAGAGAAGTGAGTAGGGCAAACACATTTGCTCGATTTTATAAAATATTCAAGGATCTTTTTTATTTCCATCATTTACGTAGCGCATCATAGACATATTCACCTAGGATATTTTCAGACAACCTTAATCTTTAGATTCACAGAGTGAAAGCAGATCGTTGTCACTTCGAGTATCATGTCCCGTCCTTCTGATTAAGCCCGCGCCTTTTCGTTCTTTCTTAACAATATAAGGAAACTCTTCCCTGGCCCGATGACTTCTGCATTAAAAAAATAATTGCAGCTAACTTGTTTCAGGAGTGATACTGAAAATTAATGCTGCTGTCTTCCTCATTAACAAATACTTAGTTAATGACTCTCCCTACTCCTTTTATATACGTGTATTTCTTCATTATTCATATCATCCTCCTCACCATTACTGATATAAATGGGTGATATTTTGAAAATGGCCTTAATAGAAAAATTTTCCAATGTTCTACATAATGTGTCGATGCTGTTTAGAAATGGAAAATTTTGTTATTCCCTTCGAGTTTACAAATTATAATTTTCTCTCAGCGTAATTGCTTAACCCCATACCCAGTCACCGACAAAATTAACTAAGAAAAACACCTTTCACCTTCCCTGTCTCAAGATGGTAAACCTATAATATTTTCGCATGTATTTCATCTGTATTCATTTATGAGAGTGCTCCTTTTAAACATTGGGCTTCGTTCCGTTGATTAATCCAAATTACATCTTGAACAGAATTTTTTATTCAATTTATTTAATGTCACTTTGTATATAAATGTATAAGTGGCACCCAAAAATAACATCTTGGACTTGGTTTTACGGGTCACGTCCGAGTTCAGGAGTTTGCGCCTTCTAAATTCAATTATAAGCTACTGTTTGACGTGGGATTTTACTCTTCCAGTGTGAGGCTGTGACTTGGATGGTGCTTGTCCTTGTAGCCTCATCGCTTGTATAAGTAATACGCTGTACGGAAGTCGAAAAATACACTTTAGAGGATACCTTTATCCTTTATATATATGTATATATATATATATATATATATATATATATATATATATATATATATATATATATATATTTGTATGTATATATATATATATATATATAGTATATATATATATAGATATATATAAATAAATAAATATATACTGTATATATATATATATATATATATATATATATATATATATATATATGTGTGTGTGTGTGTGTGTGTGTGTGTGTGTTTGTGTAGATATATGTACTTGTAAATATACATATATATATATACTGTACATATACTGTATGTGTATATGTATGTGTGTGTGCGTGTTTGTGGGTGTGGTTATGTGTTGTTTATCTAAGTAAAACTAATATGGAAACAATAAAGAAAAAGAACAGAAGAGGTAAAAACTAACAGGAAAACAATAAAAAAAGAACAGAAGAGGTAAATTTTAGAGGTTATAACTTTTTTCATGGATTTCTCTATAGCAGTCATGAGTGCAAGCAATATCATATCGTTTCCGATGTTAATAAAATAAGGAATACTGTTTGCTATTACATTTGATGTCATGACCTCCTAAATTACTAGACATCGAGGCAATCCCTGTTGATTATTATGAGAGCTGTGAGGGTTCCTCAATCACTCTGTTGCTTTTTTGTTCCGATGTTCAGATGTAATTGAGAATTGATTTTAAGCGGGAGAACAATCTCTACTTACTCTGGAGAACACGTTATATACTGAGTTTCGTTGACATTCCCCCATCATTTATTTTTATTTCTTAACTACTTCAGTTGCTCGTGAAGACTTTGAGTGAGTGATCTATTATCCTTCGTGGTTGTGGACACTTAAATCATTGAAAACAGGCGTTTCTGAAACCGTGGCCCCTTGGATATTTAGTAATATATGGCAGCGCGAGGATACCCCTGCAGCCCAAGATGAAAAGATACCAAGGAATATTAATGATCCACTACCAGCTTAGGGACGAAGAACGAGAAGATAAGAGAGACTTGGAATTATGGTGATTGCGATGGATATTGAAGTCATGTCATAATCACCGACGACGGACATTACGAGCAGCAATTAAAAGACAACATCGATTATGTGCGGAGATCTTAATATCACTTTAAAGCCGAGGTGTGAACATCAACAGAACTATCGGTGGCAATCAAGGAAGTCGAGTTAATGCTGATGGAAAATTCCAGTCGCAATGTCATTTGCATAATGTGCATTTGAGGATCCACCGAAATTTGGTGCGAATGAGAAGGGAAATTATGAAAGAGGGGCGAAGTATTTAGTGTAAGAGTGCAGGGGTGTTAAGCTGAATGAAATTTTTCAAGGATAATAAAACAGATGCTTGTAGACTGTAGATGGGACGAGGTTGCTGGAACATACCTTCGATTACATTATGACTTTTGAGGAGTGTCAAGGAGTTTTTGATACATTTATAAAGACTTAATACCTTTAAATGTATCACACAAGGATTTAAATCAGTGACCGTAAAAATTGCTAAGGCAGGATATAATTTTTGGTCATTTGAGATTTCTTCTTCCAGTCTTTACGGGACCAATACCTACTCCCCCTCCCCCCAACGGTGAATGAGTAAATAAAAATGTATTTAGTAGATTTTAGAAATGGAACTTAAATAGAAAATGTATAGTTAGAATTATGTTTACGGAAGTGAAACATTATTGATGCAGAAAAATAAATTCCAAGTGAATTTCGAAATACAGAAACAAAGTACACTATTTTGTGCTAATTGTCTCATTTCATACTGAACGTTACTTTCATTTCCTCAGGACGTAGCTGGAAATTTTGATAACATTCACTTCATTAATCTAAAAGGGTAATTATTTGAACACTGTTTTCTAGAATGACAATATTTTTGGATCGTTAAAATAAAAATCGCTCAGATTTTCATTTGCTTATTTGATTACGAACAAGGAAATTTATGTAACGGAAATTAAACGTCGGTTATTAGATGCATAATGTCTCACTTTCATAACATTTGTTAGAATGATTTAGATTCAGTCACACGACTATGGTTTTAGCTTTTGAACCTGTGCAGTAATGTGTAACCTTATGAATATATATATATATATATATATATATATATATATATATATATATATATATATATATATATATATATATATATGTGTGTGTGTGTGTGTGTAATGTATATATATAGATACACATACATACATAATGATTAAAAGCCACAATAATATAATTGATAAATTGTATATTTTAAGACACCAAAAATATACAAAAAGGGGATAAAAACGAGGGAGCTTTCGACCGTTTGCGCAACGGTCCTCTTCAGCCAACTGAATCAAAATACTAGTTTTTCTTATTAAAAAGACACGTTGAAAAGAATTTTGGTGATAGTCGATCCAAGAAAACATCGAACTCTCTTTCAGTGTGGACTAGGCAGTTACGTAATGGCAGTTTCCCCGTATCTGTGGGCCAACCGTCGTGATCTTCTTAACGGCTGTCGTTCGAGCGTACGGTGCTCATCACTGGTGACTAGGTGGTTCGTGGGTGGAGAACGACTTTCAGCATCGGTGCCTGTTGTTTCCGTACGCTCGAACGACAGCCGTTAAGAAGATCACGACGGTTGGCCCACAGATACGGGGAAACTGCCATTACGTAACTGCCTAGTCCACACTGAAAGAGAGTTCGATGTTTTCTTGGATCGACTATCACCAAAATTCTTTTCAACGTGTCTTTTAATAAGAAAACTAGTATTTTGATTCAGTTGGCTGAAGAGGATATGTTGCGCAAACGGTCGAAAGCTCCCTCGTTTTTATCCCCTTTTTTGTATATTTTTGTGTCTTAAAATATACAATTTATCAATTATATTATTGTGGCTTTTTAATCATTATTTTCGATCACAATATAGTGATGCTCCACAGACATACATACATACATATATATATATATATATATATATATATATATATATATATATATATATGTATGTGTATATATATATATATATATATATACACATACATATACATACATATATATATGTATGTATATGTATGTGTATGTATATATATTTATATTATATATATATATTATATATATATATATATATATATATATATATATATATATTAGGGTTAAAAATAAAATCTGTGGAAAATGCATACTCAAGATCATATACTAATTTAATATTATTTAGTATGATATGTATTGATGTACGGACAATACTCATGGCTTGACGAAAGTTATAAAAGATGATAGAATGAGAAATGTTGCCATAATGGGAATTATGGAAGATTAGATAATGATGGAGGGGAGAAAGAGATGGCTTGGACATGTCATTCGTACCACCCAAGGGAAAATAGTATGTGATAGTCAACTGGCCTTTACCGTCATCCGAAGAGCTAGACGACCCAGGTCTACTTGGGTATAAAGTAGGCTGTGAGACAGGAGGCTGTAGATGAGTGGATTTTGTGAAAGTGAAAACATATATAAGACATCAGCCGTGTTTTTATATATATATATATATGTGTGTATATATATATATATATATATATATATATATATATATATATATATATATATATATATATTCTTATGCTGTGGTTTTCATAATGCAGTAATCTCTCCTTAGTCGTTGTGTGTATTTTTGTATTGTTGTATACTGTATACTTTTATGTTCAGATGTGCAGATTGTGTAGAGAGTTAGCTTAAAGTTAGTGTGGTTAAACCCTGTATGGTTTATAAAAAGGAAGATATATGGAGTGGAGAGAGTGACAGAGCATAGTTGTGCTATGAAGAGGCGACTTGTTCTCGTCAATATACCAGACTGCTGAAATAATGCATTCCTATATGACTCGGTCATCCCGTACAGAACACTGTTGGGTGGAAAATCCTATCACGTAAGTTGCCTAACATCATTCTGGGATTTTCCATGAGACGATATCTTGTCATTTGATTATAATAAATAGAGATTCTTTTGTTCTGACACTATATAATAATAAATATCATTATTAACTGTAATTCCACTTTCTCTCTAATTATCGTTTTTTAAGAGTTTTTAAAATAAAAATCTCATCTAAGACCCGTTCACACACTTGTATGGACGAATGGCATCTCTCGTCTATAGGCGTCCATACAAAGCGAGTTTATTCTGAGACTGTTAATCATGCGAAGGGGGAGATCTCTCTCTCTCTCTCTCTCTCTCTCTCTCTCTCTCTCAGGACTTCGTAACATAATGTAATTAATATTTTTGTAATCGATGGTCACTCATAAGTTTTAACTGTTTAATTCCTTAGTAAATGTGTCCAAGTCATCTGAACAGTGTATTTTATTGAGTGAAGGTAACAGCGCCTAATAAAAAGTGGAGAAACTGGTACCAAGGTAGTGTAACATAATCATTGGTTTTTAGTGCACTAAAAATAATATTTACAGTGGTTATATGCAATTATTCTATTTTTTCCTTTTTTAAAACTGTTATATGTTTTATGCTTTACCTTTGAAGAGTTTTCTATATATATGTGGTATTTTTGCTATTGTCTTCATGCTTTGCTTTACATTTTGATGTTTACTTTCTTTTTTGCAGCGTATATTTCTGTGCCTTTTGTATCCACATTTTTGTTTGATTGATTTAGTTCCCTTATTTTGTTTAACACTTGGGAATTAATTTACTTGTATTTCCTTTCAATCAAATTTTGTTAACAATTTAAATTTTACTTGAATAATTTTTTGATTAATTAATAAATTAATTTCTGATTTAATTTTGACTGATGATTAATTCAGACTTAATCCAATTTTGTTTTGTTTTCAAGAAATAATAAATTTCCCTGAGACTGTTAATGTCATGTATAATCTTTGAACTGAGAAACAAATTTTTGTATTTAAAATTGTTATATCAGAGTTTCATTTATTGATTCACCAGTAATTTTGATTAGAATTAGATATACAGTGGTAAGTGAGATGTTTTCCTTCAAGTAATTGAAGTGAGCTCGAACCAGGGAAATACTTAGACTTTTATAATGTTGTTGGAGTGATGCCCTTTGATTTTACCTCACACCTGTTTTAATGAACTTATTCTGCTTTCTTTCATGATTGATAAGTTTTATAAGGGATTACTGTTGCATTTAGAGAAATCAGTCGTTTTATATTTGTGATGAGGGTTCAGGTGTCTGGCTGTTGTGAGGTACTATAATTGTTGGATAAATTGTAAGTTTGGTAATAAAATATCAAGCACTTAGATACCAGGTTTAATTTGAAGATTCAGACACTGGGCACTTCGTCACTATATATATATATATATATATATATATATATATATATATATATATATATATATATATATATATATATATATATATATATATATATATATATATATATATATATATATATATATATATATATATACATATACACACACATTATTTAGATATAAACAGTTTGTGTCATATCTGAACTGTAATACTGTAGCAAAGGTTTAAGCAATATGATAAAGCCTAACAACGTCTCACTGAATCAAGATATAAATAGGTTGGAAGATTTGGGGAATTTTAGGCAGTTTTATGCATTTTTGCTCTATGTTTACTAGGCTGGCCTGTGCCACTCATATGATAAAAAGTCTACCCTTGCCACGGTGCTCTTTTCTTGGATTCTAAATTTTTTAATCCTTGAAAGTGTGACTCTTTCAATTTCACCGGGTTTTTATTTAGTCATTGGATAGTTAACCGCGAAACTATTGTAATGTTATTTGGCCGTGAGCTCTGGTATTTCATCACGGACTATTTTTCTTTCGTTACTCTACTGTAACGATGGGATGTGTTTCTTGGCAGATGGAAATATACATATAGACTGGTACATGATAAAGGACTGAAGTTAATATAAATATGGCTGAGAAGCTGACAGTACAATACATATGATGATGACAGTGCACTGAATACGAGAATAACAGTAAAGAAGATGCATGTACAAAAGGTGCCTGACGGATGTTGTGTTTTTTTGTCTGCACGTTGGTGAGTGGGGCTGTTGTTGTGGGATTAATGGCCAGTACGATGAAGGTGTGTGGGGTCTACGTGTGAACCCTACAGGACTGCCCACTTTGGGGAGAACTAGGGTTGCAGATCGGTGTGTGGTATGTATGCTGGTTTCAGGCGATCGATGGAAACCCACGTTCTTCTGTCGTCTCTTGTCATCTGGAATGCCTTGGGTCGTCTCTGGATGATGCGGTATGGTCCTAAGTAGGCTTGAGAGAGGGGTTTCTGTGTGCGTCTACCCGTATGAACGCATATTTTGCAATCTATAGCTTGTTGGGTATGTACACCTTTCTGGTTACGTGGTTGGTTGTCTTGGCTGGCATTATCTTTTTTATCGCTTTTTGGGTTTTGGATGGTGATGATGGGCTTCTTTGGCCTTGACAGGCATCTACCGGCAATATTAGTGCTTGGCCTGTCATGGTGCTGCTGCTGCTGCTGTTGGCTGTGTGGACTTCGTCGTCTTGTGGGCTGTGTGCACCACGTTGACCATCTTCAGGAATACTCTGATTGGCATGGTGGAGGTGCTGGGCATGGCCGCCACTGTTTGGAAGGGTAGTCTTGTGAGGAGTACCTCTCTCACAAGGGTAGGGATGACTCTGATTGGCAGCCCATGGCGGGAGCTTGATGAGCCACCGCAACTGTTCACAGATGTTCAATGGTCTCTCGTCTCCAATGGGTGCCCCCACGTAGTTGAGGAATTTCTTGGCTCTCTGCAGGTGGCATTCTGAAGGATGACTTCAGTTGGTCCTTCAGCAGTTCGTAGGGGATGGGTTTGTAGTTCCTCGAGCCATCCTGCTATTTGCTTGAAGAAGTCGTCTGGCAGGAATTTGAGGACGGCATCTGCTTTGCGTGTCGCAGAGGTGATTTTCTTTGATCTGAAAATTGTTTCCACCTGAAGAGCTATGCTATGGGTCGTGGGGCGTGAATGGAGGCAAACGTATGGAGGCGGTGGTGAGGGTTTCACTGGAGAGGCGGGCATCATCGGTGTTGGCTGGGTCAGTCATCTCTGTGGGTCACCAGTGTGACGATGGGTATGAGTAAGGGTCAGAGTTCGCAGCTTACTAATTTATTCAGACAACAAACACACAGGTCAAGGGCTCTTGCGAGTGGAAATGTAGCACGTGACATCAGACAGGTAAAAACAGAGATTAAACACAATTACTTGCGTTTGTTGGCAGATGGAAATATACATTTAAATCGGTACATGATACAGGACTGAAGTTAATATACATATGGCTGAGAAGCTGACAGTGCAATGCATATGATGATGACAATACATTGAATATGAGAATAACACTAAAGAAGATGCATGTACAAAAGGTGCGTGATGGATGCTGTGTTTCTTTCGTCCGAGCGTTGGTGCGCGGGGCCGTTGTTGAGGAAGTAATGGCCAGTACGAAGAAGGTGTGTGACTACACTACCATCTTATTTAACTGTCCCCCCTTTAGGTTAGTCTTAGCCTAAGATGTTGGGTTGCTTATTACTGGTGTGATTATGTGCGAGGATAGTTGCTATTATTTGATATTATAATTTGTAGACTTTAATCTGCGATAGCATTAGCTCTGGGTTGAGTGCTCATCTGGGTCTATACAGCTTTCCTTAATGAGCTAGCATAGTATCGGTTTTACAGGTTGTATTTAAGCAGATGCCTTCTAGAACACTAGGGTTATGGATTTCACAATGCATCTAGTCAGCATTTACATAGTAATCTATAGATGGCAAGGGAATGGCTTGCAGTCTTACTTACGCTATGATGACATGATAGGCTATGAGGCGTGCCAACTAGCTTAACCTTGCCCTGAGTTTCGTCGCTTAACCCGGGCTAAGCGACGAAACTCAGGGCAAGGTTAAGCTAGTTGGCACGCCCCATAGCCTATCATGTCATCATAGGGTAAGTAAGACTGCAAGCCATTCCCTTGGCATCCATAGATTACTGTGTAAATGCTGACTAGCTGCATTATGAAATCCATAACACTAGTGTTCCAGAAGGCATCTGCTTAAATACAACCTGTAAAACCGATACTAAGGGTGTGCCAGTGGAGCTGTAAAGATCACTTGATCTAGTGTTACAGAAGGCATAATAATTCCACGGGGCACTTTACTTGCAAACACTCATTACCCGGAAAGCCTCCCCACTCTCTCTCTCTCTCTCTCTCTCTCTCTCTCTCTCTCTCTCTCTCTCTCTCTCTCTGAGAAAATGATCGTTCATTTTTGCAGTGTATTGTTAATGAAATGACTCGCCAAATCATCTTTTTAACCTAAGGAACATGGAAAGCAGCTGCTTATTGTACAACAAAACATTCTTCACAGTGAAATATCTTACGCATTGATAAGAGCCGTCGTCGGTGCTTATTATCACGGTAAAGTAGCAAACATATTCCCGTCAGATTCATCTGTACAAGTATACAGGAACTAATGGCCAAATAGCCGTACAATTGTAAAACCGGTTCGCAGCCATGTTTCTTTACGTTTCGAACGATCATGACAAAAGTTTTTAAGAAAAACCAGGTTTGAGTTTCACTATACCTGGCTAGAAGATCTGTTATATAATTCTAATGCCGGACACTTACAGATATTTCATCGCTGTTACGTCAAATTTCGGCTTTAGGATAGATAAGCGACTGAATGGAAGAGGGTTGAATGTGTGTCTGCGGAAAGAAATGTAAAATAGATTGAAAAGTACTGCATGTTAGTGAATTTATAAACTGGTGCAGACATAACGGGCCTCACTAGATTTTTATCATTATTTTCATAATTCCAGTTGCGCGGTCCTTCATTATTACGTGTCTGGACATGTAAAATATTAAATGTCGAAAATAAAAAAAGTCTCTGCAAAGGCCTGAACATTTCATATAAATAAAAAATATTTGACTATGTTGAACTAACGTGGGTTGATTTTGATAATATTTCACGGTTTTCCAAATTCGTAAGTTGATGTCGGGCAATTTCTATTTTCATAGCATTCATGAAATGTGCGTTACTGTTAATTATTTTGATAATTCTCTCATTTTTGTCGTATTGCTTACTCTAATGAACCATCTCGCGATGTGCCGTTTTTCCACGGGACTCTCCATTGCATGCTACATTTTATAATTACCTCGTTCCGTTTAATGAAATGTGTTTAGATTTCGCCGGTAAGTATCATTGTAAATATTGTTCTTGCATTTTTATGTTTATGTTGCTTTATAATTTTCTGTTTCAGCTTTTATTTAATGGATTTCAGTATTTTCCCCTGCGAAGTTTCCAGATGCTGCTGCTGATATAGTGTGTCTGCGTGACATTTCACTGTATTTTTTCTAAAGAGAAGTCCTGTGAAACTGTAGAAATGCCAAATGTGAGAAATAAATAGTTATCTTTCTTTTTCTTTTTTGAACGTGCTCTTCAGCTTGTGTCCATTAACACTTATTTCCTTCTGTATACTGGAGAAATAGAGTATGCTCTTTGGTTGAAATATTCATTAAACAATTGGTGTTCTTAAGGAGAAACTAAAGGTATTCTCAGACGCTAAATTTTTTTGGGAACACTTTGCTAATCAGTAATCTGTAACACCAGTATTTCCTAAAAATTCTTCAGTATGCGCCACAGATGATCACAGCTTTCGCTGCAATGCTAAGAGTTCCGCAAAAAATTTTATCGTCAAACGTTTTGAAACAAGGTCACCGGCAATGCTATATTTATTTATCTTATAATTGATTTTACTGACTTCCTGTTGTTTATGCCTTTGCTTTTAATGTTGCAATTGTGAAATCTGTTGTAACCTCAGTGGACAAGCACATTGACATTCAAACTTGGTCCCATGAGCCCAGTTAAGCTACTTTTCAGCTACCCGTGTTTCCAAATGAAAACAAAAATGAGAGTAGAATTTACGAAAAAATCATCTGAGGATTATTTGGGATCTCCTCGATTATGCTCTTTGTCAAATTTAAGAAGCTTTTTTACGAATATAAAGATTTACCGTGCCCCATATGTAGATGCAATTATGACCGATGGGCGGAAATAATTTATCTAGAAAATATGATGCACTTCTTACCATACATGTTAATAATGATGGTAGCTGCACGTACAAGAATTGTGAGAGCTGGCTTCTTACTGTTTATGTTTTGGGAGAATAAGAGATGAGTAATAGGGCTGAGGGCAGGGGCAGGAAAGAGTTTGGGGCGTTCTTACGTATTATTAACCAAGGTAGTAACTATAAGAGTAATCGGAATAAAGGTTTTCAAGATAATGGCACATCAGATCTGAAGCGAAATAGCAGGAGAGGGTTAATGGAGCAAATTCGGTAATAATCAGTTATTCAACGCCAGATAATTAACTGAAAGACTTCAGTAATGACGATTTACCCAAGCAAATTAGGAATGCCTACTGAAACTGGGAGATTCAATCATAATCACCATCCTTGGTTTGTTGTTCTGAGAAAAGAATTTGATTTTCTTCGTTCTGGTTTTAAGCTTAGTCCTCTCCATTGAGAAGCCATGTTTATCTTGTTTTAAACCTTACGAAAGTAATCACATAGCATGCACACTTGCGCTTTCCCATATGTATTGCTTGTAATGGAACAGGAATATATTCATGAGTGGATGTCTATTATATCGGGTTTGTTTATATGCAGACATCCTCATTTCTAGCGAATAAGATTACCTCTCACAGGAGTAACAAGGGAGAAATGACTTAATGTAACATGTGTACTCTGAATTACATAGAACAAAATTATCATCATATTAAGGATGATTTACATCGTGTTTGGTTATTCTGCATTTCTCCCTTAATTTCATCATCAGACTGCATCCAAACCGGACCTTGTATGCATGTATAAATGCATATATTCAGTTAATTGTGAGTTTTCATATACTGTATGTATGACCATCTATCTGCATATTTATAGAGTGTAGGCATGTAAATTTACTTCTATTTGGCTTCATAGAAAACAGAAAAACATGTGGTAAACTGTAGTATTCATCAACACCATTATCTCTTGATGATAACAAAATCTATGGCCCTTTTCGCCAAAACCAGTGATAAATGATGGGTTGTTTGTCAACTGCTGGCAAAGTATTATTCTGCTAACACCACGATTCATAAATCATGAGGGCTGATTTCCTTTTTGTCGATTATCGCTTGTTTGTTGAGTAAGGAGTGAGGTATTCCCGTATTTTATTCATTTTGCGCCCTCTCTCTCTCTCTCTCTCTCTCTCTCTCTCTCTCTCTCTCTCTCTCTCTCTCTTATATATATGCATCTATCTATCTATCTATCTATCTATCTATCTGTCTATATATACACATATATACATACATGAATGACATCTATGCATATTCAGAACACCCAAGACTTAATTCTGATTCCTCTTCAGCCCATTGCAAAATTATTGTTTTATATTATATATATATATATATATATATATATATATATATATATATATATATATATATATATATATATATGTCTGTATATATATATTATATATATATATGTATATGTATATGTATATATATATATATATATATATATATATATATATATATATATATATATATATATATATATATATATGATGAAGTAGAACATGAGTTTTGGGTTTGAATGGCATAGGTGTCGTAGGTGTGGTACAAATGAGAAGGTCGATTTGCTTTTGAGGAAGTACGGTCTTATTTTTTTTTTTTTTTACTTATTTTGAAATTATTATTACCATGTTAATAAGTTCGTATGGTTCAGTTTGTAGCTACTCACATCGTTATTTGCTCTTTTTTTTATATGGTTAGTAGTGTTACCATAGATCATCTGCCGTGATCAGTTCCAAAATGTATCTTGCATCAAGATAGCATAAATAAACTATTCTAAACACTAAACAGCATATAAATACAGAAATAAGGCCTGCGCATAAGCCCAGTTATGATTAGGGCCATGCAGCCCGTAGTTTGCGATAATTGCAGTAGACTGCCACATTAATTTGCGTACTTTATAGATATACCTATATTTTCATTTACTAGTGCCTCATTAAATTCAACTGAAGGTCCAATAGTTGTCACTGTGTTCAGTGTTATTGTGTCTTGAAAAACCGGACAGAGATGAAGCGGAAAAGCTGTTGTCTCTCTCTTTGCTGTCTAAGCATAATACAATCTGTCACTGTTTTTGAATGACGTGACTCAGTTCCATCACTGAAGTCATCTGTTCGTGGGATCACTTATGTTTTTGCTCATTCAGCGGCACCAACTATGTGACTCGAAGTCAAAAGAATATTTCAAACTGTAAGAATTTTCATTGCACATTTAGGTCGTATCTTGTTTATATATATTAGACTTACAGCTCTGTAACTATAGTATTTGCAGGTTCAAGATATCCTGTGAGACATAAATAAACGGGCAGGGCGTACTCTGTTTCATGACTGACAAAGATGATAGTGGGAAGGTTGGCGTAGAGATGTAGGACAAAGAGAACGTAAGGCAACTTTGTCTATTTATCTATCTGTATGTGTATATATATATATATATATATATATATATATATATATATATATATATATATATATATATATATATATATATATATAAAAGGATAAATAAATACCAGTATGAGCATAATTCTCATGTTATTCAAGATTCACAATTATACAATTAACAACATTGCCATAGTCTTTTTAAGAGAATATTGATTGCTAATCAATCCTCACACGACATGGATACAATTGCACTTTCAATCTTTACTTAAAAATTGTTCATCAGTACTGCGAAGCGATTGTAAATAACCGGTAAATGAAAGGGTGATTTTTTGAGTTAGCGACAGTACCAAGTTATGTTTACACAGCTGATTGTAATTGTTATTTTATTGGCGATCGAAAATTCTTTCAGGCCTTTTTTTTTTCCCCTCTTTTGAATTTTCACGTTATCGGTATGAGTAAAGTTTTTTTGGCCGCTCACTCCACGTATTGTGTAGTACGCAACATGAGTTTCTTCACTGTGGTATATTCAGCATGATTTGTGTTTACGCTGACATGAAAATGTAATCAAAACGCAGTCTTACTCACCAAGGTCTAAAGATTTCTTGAGACCTTAATAATCACTCTCAAATTTACCTTTACTATTTTTTCCCGGTCAGATTTAGTGCTCTCTCTCTCTCTCTCTCTCTCTCTCTCTCTCTCTCTCTCTCTCTCTCTCTCTCTCTCTCTCAATATACTAAGGCTCATTTTGCCCTCTAAATACCTGAAGCTCATTCAGGAGATGCTGCGTATCCTATTTTAAGCAACTGATATTCAGCAATGAGGTTGCTGGCCTCACGCCTAAACACTTGTTAGCATACCAGTAGCATCTGGTGTGCGAATATGGTTACCAGTTCAAACAGCCTACCAGTAATACCGACCAGTGTGTTACTTCGTCAATCAAATCTCTTTAGTGGGATTGCCGTCGATTCCCAGGTGTATTTCTTAATATCATTTGCTTTCCTTATTTCCATTTATATATTTTTTCCACTTGTCTACCCGACTTCATTGACTCTTGTGTTACTTAAATTTTTACCCTGTTTTTGAACAAAATGTGATTAGCTGCCTGGTTGCAGCTCTTCTTGACAACAACAACAACAACAACAACAACAATAATAATAATAATAATAATAATAATAATAATAATAATAATAATAATAATTGTTCGTTGGTCCATCGACTGATTATGTTTTCTGCATCTTTTGACAGATATTATTAGTAGTAGGAGTAGTAGCTGTAGTCGTTATTTTACCAGATATACGTATTATCATAAGGATGAATTGAAGACCTGCCTGTGAGGCCTGACAAGCTGTTTAATCTACGTTATGCTGGCTTGAAGCTGCCACGAATATCGCAATATCGTTGAATATCCCAGCTACCCTTTTCTTAATTGTTGGATGGAACGGCTGACTGAATCTTTATCATAGCTAGCATCTCTCTCTCTCTCTCTCTCTCTCTCTCTCTCTCTCTCTCTCTCTCTCTCTCTCTCTCTCTCTCTCTCAGGAACCCCCGTCAGGTGTTATATATTATTTGACTGCAGTTTCCCTTTGGTGTAATAAATCCTTTATAATCTGATGTGATTATTTCTAGTCTAATCCCATAAAACAATTTGGAGGAAGGAATGGGAAGGATGGGGAGGTAAAAGGCGGGGAAGGAGGGAGGGAAATGATGGGGTCTGGGGTAGGGAAAGTAGGTGTTATGTATATTGTATCTTATACCGCTCCACCTCACCACACCACACCGCACTTCATCCGACAAAACTATCTCCAAAAAATAAAAAAAAAATATCCCCAACAATCCAGGTTGTTCTAAATCTCTAGAGCACGAAAAATTAACCCCACCATGAAAATAGACCTCATTAGGTTTGTCAGGTGGAACAAGAATGCTAGTCCGCCATTAACAGCGACAGTGCTACACGCATCGTTGAACCAGCCACACGCCATCTCTCCTCTCTCTCTCTCTCTCTCTCTCTCTCTCTCTCTCTCTCTCTCCACCTTTCATTCAGTACCTCCCCTTCCCCCTTTTGCCATCATAAAACTCCAGGCAGATCTTCATAATGTTCCACTTTGCGGGACAGGTAGCAGCTTTTTATTCCTCGGAAACACATGCCGATCATATTATGGTCGCAGTAAAGTTTTCAAAAGGTGTCTGGATAATTAGTTCAGGTGAAGGTAAAATGTGAAACTAAACAGGTCGAAGCCGCATACCTGACGCCTAATGACCATGAAGTCTTTGGTAGCGATAGCGATGGCAGCAGCGGTGGGATTTGTGGTTGCCTGCATCTTGTTGACTGTCTGTTGGCATCGCTGCGCGGCATTACGAAAGCAGACGAACGGCGTGGAAAAGGGAAGACGAAAGGGGGCGGGAGGGAAGAAGGAGAAAAAAGAAAGGTGAATTCGTGACTTCTGAAAAGGCCAGAACTTGGACAGGGTAACATTATCATAGTTTAATTTGTATGCGTTAATTTTGATTCTGAAATTAGGGTATATGCCTAAAGGCATAGAGAATGAAACGAGTTAATGATTGAGTTGTATGTACAGTATAGCCTATAAATACAGTATTATAGTTCATGAACTGTAATATTGTATTGACAGCACAGATTCTCTCTCTCTCTCTCTCTCTCTCTCTCTCTCTCTCTCTCTCTCTCTCTCTCTCTCTCTCTCTCTCTGCATAAGAAGACGAGCCTTCGCCCAAAGGGGCGCTATGCCTCTCGAGCTCTCACTGTTATCTGGCGGTCAGCTAATGTCAGGTGCAGGACTGGTTTTTTTTTCCATTTTATTCTTATTTGGTATTCCAGTTTATATGTGTATTTCTCAAACTTTTCTTTAAGTTCTCGTTGCTGTTGAATTCTGCTGATTAAATAGTAGCTTAACAAACCCTTATATCCTTTTTTGAAGCTTTAATTCCTATCGATGAATCCGTATTCATCATTTCTTAAGAAAAACAAGATAATGGCCAGTTTTGAAACGTGACAGAACAATTCATTTTGAGTTGTTTATTGGTTCACCCAGCTGGTGTGACATCATCACCCGTCGTCGACGCCGGGAGTCCATTCTGGCAGTGTTGGCCTAAGCTTCGAAAATAATGCCGTGCAGGACACTATACATTTTTAGTTTTCTGTTAAAGAAAACTATTGAGATGGCTTTTTGTCTGTCCGTCGGCCCTCAGATCTTGAGTATATCTAGTTTAACCAGACCACTGAGCTGATTAACAGGTCTTCTAGGGCTGGCCCGAAGGATTAGATTTATTTTACGTGGCTAAGAACCAACTGGTTACCTAGCAACGGGACCTACAGCTTATTGTGGAATCCGAACCACATTATGACGAGAAATGAATCACCAGAAATAAATTGCTCTAATTCTTTATTGGCCGCTCGGAAAGTCGAACGCTGGGCCAACAGCGTGCTAGCCGTGAGCTCTACCCACCCTTCCAATGAAGAACTAAAAAGTACTGAGGCTAGAGGACTGCAAATTGATATGTTGATCATCCACACTCCAATCATCAAACATACCAAATTGCAGCCCTCTAGCCTTGGTAGTTTTTATTTTATTTAAGGTTAAAGTTAGCCATGATCGTGCGTCAGGTACAGCTTTAGGTGCCAACAACACAGGCCATCACCGGGATGTGGCTGAAATTTTCACGGGACATGGCTGAGAGTTTCATACAGCATTATACTGTACGCTGTACAGAAAACTCGAGTGCGCTTCGGCGCGTTTTTTACTTGTCTTGTTTTGTTCCGCCGCAGCGTCGTCCTCTTGCCTGAACAACGATATCTGAAAGATTGGCAGCAGGACCGAAGCGGCGCGGCGTTCTCTCCAAAGTGCAATGTGATGTTACAATGCCTCCTCTTCCATGACGCCGCAGAGGAGAGGACGACGTCCCTCTCGAACGAACGAAGCTTTTAATGAACGTTATCACACTCGCCGAATTTTATTTACCTTTGGATCCTTTTACAATCCGCACCAAACCTCCTGTCGGCGACTTCATAATGAAACTAGTCTTCGTTTTGTTTCGTATTGTCTTGGGCGTAATGAACACGCCTGTCTTTCTTTACACAGTTCCCTAATTAACCAAGAGAGAGAAATTTACGGGGCCCGTAATGAATTGTTTTGTCACAAAGAGCGCCTCCTCTGCCTTTACTACGCCAGGCTTAATGAAAACTGTTCCGTAATCAAAGTGCGGCGGAATTTATGACTGAAGGAAATATTATTATCGCAGCCTTTGTTTTTCCCGGGGTTCTTGTGGCCATTTCTCCATATAACAGGTTTAGTGGAAAATTGGAGTTGCTTTTAATTGCTTGTGATATAGGGTGTGTTTTCCGCTAGATTATTGCATCTTCTTCGTATTTTTGTTTATCTTTCTACATTGGATTTTTCATTTATTTATCCTTGTTTGGCTGCAGCTCTTTATTTTCTTTGGAGTTCGAAAGTAAAGGCTGAACAATAAGTCTTAACGCAGGATGATTATAAGTGATCCTTGGACTCTTTTTCATCGGCTAAATCGTGCGCAAATAAGTATGTGTACTCATGTCATCACATGCCTATAGATATGTTTGTTCATGCATCAGGCTTGTTAACACACGCAAAAGTTCTCAACCTATATTAAGAGCGGTAGAGTTACACTTTTAATCATCACTTTTCCCCGCACCCATCCACGTCTAAACTCGGGGATTCTTGCCTTCCCATAAGTTTTCAAAATCAAATATACTTTTTATGCTGAAAATGAGATTATACTTCCTACTTCGGTGGCAATCTCATCAGCAGAATTACTTTCATTCCTCTCGCGACCAAGATAGAATTGGGGAATTTTACCTACCCGGGCGATCATTCACATGTGACGCACATTAGCGTGCACACTCAAGCAAAACATCTGTTCGCCTGTATTCAGATAATGAACTTCGTTGTCTTGAGTTCCTTTCAAATATGAACGGCTTTTTCTGGTAATTAGATATTTGACATCCTGCTCTGATGCTACTGAAGAGGAGGTTTTAGAGTGACGTTCAGCATGAAATTATCCTTACCTCATTCGACATAGGGTTCGGGATAATCCACTGTACGGTGGTTGAAGTCCCTTGCATTATCTGTTTTATTAAGGATTGTTTCCACATTTCCATAAGCATTGAATGATTATTTTATTGCCTATTCTACAAACGCCTTGCTTCTTATCCTAGACTTTCTTTCAACACCATCAATAGGCTATAACGGGTATTCACTCGATTTGTCACACAACTAATCTTTTAGGAGATGCTGTTATATAACTTTCATTTGTATTTCTGGTTGTCATTCATTGTAGACAGTTCTTTATTTACTTGTTTGCCTTCGTTTCTCACAGGCTTTGATAAACCAAAATCTCACGTGGTTTCATTTTAGAAATGTTCCTGTTAGATTTCATTTAGGAGTGTATCGTATATCCTTGCTATGAATGGACTTCTGATGTTGATGTCATAATTTTGTTAATTATCTTCTTGGATAACACGAGTCCATCCCAAGTTTAGCTGGGATAAAACTTTGCTGACGAGCAACATCGTGACAGCATCAAAATAACTAAAGATTGGCGTTACAAGCAGACATCAGGTTTGACAAAGACGTCACGAATTTAATTCAGTAATACAGATCTAAACGATAGTATGAATTATTCAATGGTTGGCACCTCCTCCTGTGAGTGTTTCGTTGTCATTTGAAATATGTGCAAACGGGGCACAGTAATATTAAATTTCATTTAATTTTCTTGTACCATGTAGGCATTCTAAATAAGAAAAATGGCAGAAAAACTATTTTTCATTTTTGCGTGCCCCCTTTTTGTATGTTTTATATTTGACTAAAAGAATGCATGAATTCCAAAAATGGCTAATTCCTGAATTACGTTATAGCGGTTAGTTATGATATATATATTTTGTTACAAATATATTGCAGTTCGTTTAAAATTTTTGGTTTGCAGAATCAGTCTCTAGGAAAATAAGCATAAAAAAATGTTTTGAAAGCACACGCAGCGGTCCTGGTGTTATCTTTATTTAAAGGTTAGTACAACATCAGTAGTTATTATTATTATTATTATTGTTGTTGTTGTTGTTGTTATTGTTGTTGTTGTTTTTGTACTTGTTTTTACTATTTCATTAGAGTATTTTCTATGCAGCAACTAGTGGTTCATCCACATACCTCATTAATTTTCATGAGTAGTCTTGATACAGCAATTATAAGAGTAATAACAGCAAGTGTTATCGAGATTGATATATGACAATACTTTTTTCCCAGCTGAAACTAATTTAGTTGTTGAAGTACATATCATGAGTGTCAGAACGGAACAGAAAATTGTTTATTTTTTCATCTGCATGATCATTTATTTCTCTTTTACGTACAGTAGGTAAATTGTATTTTACTGAATGAAACGGTGTATATATACAGATATACATATGTATATATATTTATATATATACACATATATACATATTCATATACATATGCGTACATACACCGAAAGGGCAGAGACGTTCTCGTAGCAATGTGTCATGCAGTTGTCCGCACACCTGATAAGAAATTTGTCGGCATTTATGCAGCTTTTAAATATGTATGAAAATACCGAGTTATTGCAGTTGCATATATATATATATATATATATATATATATATATATATATATATATATATATATATATATATATATATATATATATATATTACACGGTATATATCTGTGTGTGTGGGTATATATGTACTGAAGATTTTATAATTTTGTACCAATCTTTTCGGATTCTCGAGATGTGGACGCACTTCTTTCCTTGTCCAAAGTTGAGTTTCTTCATACATTCCCGTTGCTATGGAGTGCCCTTCATTTAAATCGGCGTCCTTAGATTCCCCAGCTAAACCGGGAAGTGACCCATTATGTTGAATAGTGGCCACCAGGCTTTCTTAGAAAACACCTGGAATTCCTTGGGGAAGGCCTCTCATAATGAATTTGATTTGGTTCAATACTGAAAAATTCACACTATATGACTCTTAATTCCTGATATCCCTTAACAGCCATGGATCACTTCCTAGAAACAGGCTGATGCCGAGCCAATTTCAAATCCCCAGACCAAAGAGATCCAAAAAGACCTCAGAAGTGATTGTTGAATTTACTTATACCCTTAAGGAACTGCAGAAAATAGGAGTTGATAATGCTTTTTTTTTTTTTTTAAATATTACAGTAAATCAGATTAAAGTTTAGAGGCAATCCTCTGTCGGGCAGAGTGGCCCTCTTCCCAGGGGAACCTGGAGGCTGCTATCCGACAGAATGGGTCTTGACTGAGGGTCCTCCCTTTTGGATTTATGTCATTATAATCAGAAAAGGATCAATGAATCGAATGATGGTTTGTGTAGAATGGGATTCAGATGTGCAGATGTTCGATGATATTTCATAATAAGATGCGTGTTGGAAATGTGAATAAGCGGGAGAACAAAAGAAAGAAGAAAGGCAAAGAAGTGTATTTTTTCACCAATAATCCGATTTCACTTATTGGCTGGTTGTTCCACAAAAAGGAAGGAATCACTTGAACGAAGAATAAATCACATACATAGAAAACTTTTGCTTCATTGAGTTCTTTATATTTCTTTGCCGAAAGCTCAGCCATAGCACATTAAGCGCATCCTCTCCCCTTTGCCCTGTATCATACTTTGAGCCACTAAGCAATCGCGTGATTCCTGAATATTATGGACCTTCTTTTCGTTCACCCCATGTCACTCTACTTAGCCAGCAGCACTTACTCCCTCTTCCACTCATTCCTCCCAGCACTTCCAAGTTATATCGCTTCTCACCAGCGTATTGTTCGACACTCTCCCCGTGGCCAAACCTCTTAATTTAATTTTCACTTGTTCTTACCATTTTATCTCTTTGACATCCCATTTCTGCGATGTGGTTTATTTTGGAGGAATAATATTAAATTTTCACTCAACTTCTGCTTTAATTTTAATTTGAGTTGAAATTGCTAGTGGTGTATGTAATTATGTGATAGTGGATGTATATAATTGAGTAGCTTTTTCTTGGCTTATCTAAAAATAACTCCTTGTGTGCTTGTCACGGTATATATGTAGTAAGTAACAGCAGTTGCACTCATTTTTCTTGAGTTTCCTACTTGTGTAAGCAGTGGGAAAATGTCATCCGCAGACTCTTGCAAAAGTATGCCTTCCAGTTTTTCATTCAGTGTATATGTCCTCTCGATGAATGACACTGAAATCAGGTACATTTAGTAATGATCCATTTCTTAAATCCATCAGATGCTTTTTGTTGAGGTTCCATCCATTCCACTTTGTTTGGCCATCCCCTCATCACTAGTTCTGTCGAAGGAGCTTATTAATCATAGGAATGTTCTTACTTGACCCTGGTTCTTTTGTGGGGTTACATCCTGGATTTTCACCAGTTTTGCTTCATCCATGTCTCTCCAATTGCATGTGACCTTGAGTCTGAAAAATTCTACTTTACTGTATCTAATGTAACACTGAGAGGGTCAGATATTCCCGCTTCCTTCACTCTCTGGAATAGGTCCTTTAGTGCCTTAGTGTGTTCTCCCCATGATGCTATGTGAGCTAACACATCATTCACAAAATGGTCAATATTTTTAGTCCTAGATAGCATCTTCCTCTCCAATGTTTTAAATGTTGCTGCTGATTTAATCGATGAGTATGCCTTCTTTCTCCACTGACAGTATCCACTCAAAACTGTGAAAGCTGTCTTATCATGTGGTACCCTTCCATAGGGATCTGCCAAGCTTAATTTTTACCATTACAGTCTTGGGATCTCCCACTGGTTCATTGTTAAGTTTCGTTATTGCATTTAACCAGTGGTGTTCCACATGGAATCGGTTTGATTTGCCGTTTTCCCTCACCATTACAACTGGGAAACAGTAAGCAGAAGTTGACCTTTCCATGGTTCCCATATCTAAAATCTCTGCAACTTTTTCCTGGACCAATTTCCTAGTAGCATGCAGTAAAGGGTACTTTTTTTGCTCTGATTAGCTGCTCTGTTATCACTTTAATGTGATGCTCTCCCAACAAAGTCTTTACCTTTACTGATTAATATGTCGCAAAATTCTTCCTTTAACTGCAATAGCTGCTCCTTCTGCTGTTTGCATAGGTCATTTCTGATGCAGACGTCTTAGTACATCTCTTCTTCCTTCTGTGGTAAGTTGTAGACAGCCCACATCCAGAATTACCTGACCTTCATCGACTTCCTCTTTAAGGACGGTCACATTTAGGCAACTCTCTTTCTCACTGAGAGTTGTTGCTGCTTCATTCACCTCTTTCTGAATGTAGACAGTCAAGATATTTGCACAAAGTGTCTTTGACTCTCCACCAACACCAGCCTTGTAGTCTATATGATTAATAATTTTTTTTTTATTCGTATGACCTCGACTCTATCATGAGCTTATTTTCTTTTTAGTAACAACACTGACGCTGTCTGTCCCCCCTTCAGCTGATGATCTGTGGCTTCTTGTCATAGTGATATGTCTGGCATCCTTCCCCCATACAAACTCTCCTGCTAGTTGACACATCTCTTCAGTGTGAGTCCTCGGTTCCAACTTGTACTGGTTGGCAGGTGTTGCATACTTTATTCTCACAGCCTTTGGTCCATATTTCCTAAAGGATCTGTATTGGTCCTGTTCACCGTCCTTCCATACAATAGCTCGAAAAGTGAAAATCTGGTGCTTGACTGTTTGTACTTCGTGATATGTGAAGAAAATAACTATTACTTGATATGTGAAGAGGATAACTATTACAGTAATGACCAAGACCCTTATTATGATGCATAAACAAGATCACTATTAGATACCAGATCCAATCCTCTGAGCTATCCAGGCACATCTCAACTTTGACTCCTTTCACACTATCTAATACATCCCGGGTTATATGACATTGTGAGAAGTGGCCTGGTGCTCACTCGATGGCCCACCACTTCCTTCATTTCAAAAGTAAATTGGTTACCTGGGTCACTGACCATTTCCCTGATATGGGGAATCCTACCCAGATGAAAACATAAAGTAATGTCTCTGCTACGTGGCTTGTTTTTTTTTTTTTTTTTTTTTAAGTAGTACTACTGCCTCTGGGTATCTCATAGCAAAATCCTCGACCTGAATTCAAGGTCTTTCTTTTGCCCCTCTTCAGCACTGGCAACATTAGTCCAATTAGATTTACAGTCACTCTCTTGAATGACTCCTCCATCAGAGGTATCTTTTAGCTAGTACACACCTTCAGTGTAATCTGGCAAATGTTGCAGGTTCAAAAAAACCTGGTGACATCCACAGCTACTCCTAGCAAATAGATACTGTTGGCTATATGGGCCACGGCCTTCTTATCTCCATTATGATCTCTGAGTATTAACTCAGGGCCTAACTAGGTTATGGTATACCTCTAGCACTAGGATTTGCTGCACGTCTCCAGCAACCTGGCCTCAGAAAACTTAATATAAAAAGCCATCAATCATTTTTCCATTGAAAGTTCCTTCACCGTTGGTCCAGTATTTTGCTTCAGGTCTCAGCTCTCACTCTGCTTGACCAGACTGGGGTCCTATTAACTACTCTCTTCCTACATATGGGATGCTTAGAGTTACTGCCAGGGGCTTAAAGTTCCTTCACCGTTGGTCCAGTATTTTGCTCCAGGTCTCAGCTCTCGCTCTGCTTGACCAGACTGGGGTCCTATTAACTGCTCTCTTCCTACATGTGGGATGCTTAGAGTTGCTGCCAGGGGCTTGATGCTGCATTTCTCTTTTTATACTTTGGCTCTGGTTACAACCACTATTCTCTCAGCATCGGCATCTTGTTCCAGATCCATTCCTACATCACTGGAAAACCCTGTATATCTTTTTGCTGAAGTACACTGAAGCTAATCATCTTGTGATCGCTTTAGTGTATGTGGAAAGAAAGATTCGATTTAAGTATTTTAGGTCTTTTGCTCTGTGTGTGTTGAGCTGTATTCAGTGATCAGTGAGAAGCCATTGTTTGTGTACTATAAGACTTGCTGTATGAGTAGTGAAATAAACATTATATTTTTAGACATGTAAAGTGAGTATAATCAACCATAGTATAAAGCTATTGCCGCTGCTACTCGAGAACCTTGTTATGACATAGCCCATGGGATACTATTTGTAAATTACATTTATTCGTCAGAATATATTACTAGGCCACTTTTACACTGGTTAAGGTTGTTCGTGTTTACTATTTCCAAAACTGGCATCCCAAACTTGACATAATATTCATTCATCATGAACTGCATGCCATAAATATTTACTGTTAATATCCAATAAGAAATGGAGATTAGCTTTACTTTCTCCTTTCGTTTGGTATACTGCTACAGCTGCAAAGGACTTTCTTGCTCGTTTCGGCTTAGAATGGTAAATAATGACACTTAAATTTTACTTTTAAATATTTGAGAGATAAATTATTATTATTCTAAGGAAGCAACGTGCTTTAGACTGTGCGTTCTATGACAAAATATTTTTGACTGACGAACAATAACGTTCTAGTTAACAATAAGAGAAAAAGGCCATTAATGATATTTAGGTTTGTTTCCCAATTTCCACTAATGGGTGGTTTTCTCCGAAAATACTTGCCTAATCTTTAATGATAAGCTACAATGTTCCTGAATATCACTGTCACTACCTAAATTTTTTTTTCCGTTTTATCTTTTTGAATATGCCCTCATATTTGTGAACTTATATTTACCATCATAGTTCTCTCCACCTTTGGCCCGTGGATTAGTATTTGATTTTCTGTTATTTAATAGGTGAAAATTCAGTTCTTGCACTACCTTTACTACTGCTTACAATCCTTAGCGGTGATTAACAACAATATAAATGAAAAATCCGAATGATTAGTTAGTTGTAATCATTTCAAGATTATTATAGTGCAGTTCTTTTTTAATTTAATTTTTTAAATGATGAATTTATATTTTAATATGCATTGTGCAATTCTTTGATTAAAATTATATTTAAATGTATTTGCAAGATTTCTTAAAAAAAAAAAAAAAGAAAACTCGAGATTGCATCCGGAATGCTAATCATGCATAATATATCATCAGCAGAGTAATAGTCGCACCTAATCCCAGGAGACTACATTCCGTTCTGTAGTTTCCCCCCTTTAAATTCCTTCACCTTCACTTTGATGAACTAAAGGAGAACGTCACCTGAGTTTAAGATCTCGAGCATGGCAGTTTTATAGCCAGTGGAAACTGGGGAGTTGATGAGGTAGAGGGAGAGGCTGTGATGTGCCTGTGGTGTCTTTTGCTTAACGTTCCTCGCCTTTCAGTTCTTATCTCCTGTGTCTTCATTCTCTCTGTCCCTTCCCTGGTCTTGCCCCTCTCTCGAGTCCCGTTGCAAAAACGGGAGGGAAGGAGGAATGCGGTAGCCCCGTGTTGGGATGCCGGTATATGGAAGGCGATTCCTCAGGTGGAATTTGGTCTTGGAGAATTGGTCGTCGGAATCGTCTTTCAGTCTTTAGCTTTCAACTTGCAACCGATGCTGTAATATTACCCACTCATATACTTAAGCATTTAGCATATCTCACAGCCCATGTAACGGCCTCTTAGCCTACAGCATGTTCTCCCTCCCCAACTTTCGTGTTGCTTTTATTTTTTAGTAATGCAATAGAATATCTACCGTAAACTGCATACACTGTAATGGGCATTTAGTCTGAAACCTCGTAACAATATTATTCAGGCTGAAGTACACTCCTGCGACAATACGTTTTCACTCGTAAAGCACCTGAGCTAAAAATGGTGCTTGTAGCTCTGCTATACAATTGCTGCGCAGGCATTACCATGCAGTAGCCACTTAAATGTTGAACAAACCCTACCTTAATTAATTTATGCTAATGTATTTTATGCAGTAATATGTATGGATATATATATATATATATATATATATATATATATATATATATATATATATATATATATATATATATATATATATATATATATATATCTGTGTGTATATATATGTGTCCTCTTACTGTAATCAAGCAGCTTTTCTTATTTAAAAAAAATCCAGTAACCATTCAGAATAACTTTCCAGTAATCAGACGTTTGTGTAGTCTGTACATTATAATAAGACTTGCAATAACATTTCAAACGAAGTTATATTTACAAATAATTGTATTCGAATTCATTGACCTTTCTTTTCGTAACAGCAGTTTGACATCTTACCAACCCATCAGTTAATCAACTGACCATTCATGTAGGAGTAACCTTATACACACATATATATATACTGTACGTTAAGTACAACTAACTCCTAATAATTAACGTAAACATTGACCATCAGCGTCTTCTGGGGAATAAACTTTCATCTTGTACTGCACGCACATGAGGACACTAATTTTACTGTAAAGTAATCTATTTATTGTTAGCAAGCCTTACGATTACATTGTTTTGATATCGTGAGTGTTAAGCAGTATCGGTTTACTTCGGAATTAATGTGTGCGGAGATTATTATTATTATTATTATTATTATTATTATTATTATTATTATTATTATTATTATTATTATTATTACTGTGATAAATTTAAACACGTATAAGGCCCATATATTTTATTCCTGTAAGTTATCGACACCTCGAGTCATTCTCAAGGTATTAAACAGTTGATTGATTGATTGATTTGTCTGGCTCCATAACCGCTAGGACCATTGACGCCGGTAAAAAAAATTCATAAAATTGCTTACAGTACAGATTATTTAATATAGTGCACAATAATTTAAACATAAGGTTATTAAAAAAATCCACATGCACACAAAAGTGACAAAACCGGTTTAAGAGAAAGAACACAGATTAAATTGTATTTAAAAGTTTCAAGATTAGTCAGTAGGAGTTGAAGTTCTTTCTTTCTAATGTTACATGTGTAAAATCCCTGCTGTTAGCGAGATTATTCTGTAATTTTTATCTTGAGTTTATATTGTGTTAAAATTTCCCTTTAGGCTACCAAGTAGAAAACTTTCTCTCTCTCTCTCTCTCTCTCTCTCTCTCTCTCTCTCTCTCTCTCTCTCTCTCTCTCTCTCTCTCGTGCTGTTTAACTACTCATCTATCTATATACGTATCTCCAAGAACAACAATGTGAAATGAAAAAAAGTCCATTGGAAGTTAAAGTTTGGAACCAGGGAGATTAATCACAGAACTCATTATTTCGTTGCATATCGCCCGAACGAGCGGATGATCATTCTTGCTCCAGAAAGAAAAGCGAGAAGGATTTTATAAAAAACCATTTTTTCTCCCCCGGGGGTTGCCGTGGTGGTGGTGGAGATGGCGTTGATGGTGGTGGTGGTGGTGGTGAGTGTTGGGGGGCTGAGGCAAGTGGATAAGGGATGGTTCAATCTCATAATCATTAACGTCAGAGACAAATGCAATATCATCCTGTAGGTCTGTTCATCGTAAATTAAACCAGCCGTGCAATTATTGCATTGTTGCGTTAATGATGTGTTTTGCCTGTGGTTTATTTGGCATTTTTATTTTGGCTTAGTCTTGTCGACTTAGTTGGCGTAGGGATGTCGACCCCTTTTTTTTATATTGCGTGGATTTATTCGACTTGAACAAAATTATGATGATGTGAAACTTTATGATTCTCCTTTATTTGTATAACTATTTTTATTAGAATTTCCCTTCCGGTAAATTTATTACCCTGATAATATTTCTTGCAGTAACTTAAATTTACCTTGTATTTACATTTATTTTGACATTGCCTTTACCCCGTCTTATTCCTTGATTGTTATTTATTATGCATTTTTTCTTTTTTTCCTGTCTTGGCTTTCCCCCGTAATGCTATTTTTAAAATAGATGCTATTCCATTTCCCCCTTATGTTATATAAAGCATTTAGGTTAATTAGTTGCTCTTCCCCTTGGATTAACTAGAGAATTAGGTTATTAATTTTCCATAATGATGTAATGTTAAGGTTGCTTTATATCTCTTTTGCGAGGGGAAGTCACACGCGTGTAATACGAGTCATTCTTTTTAGGTTCCAAATAGCCATGTTAGGTAAACCAACGTTATAGCAGTGAAAACTGTTGAACAAAACGGTAGGTAATTCATAAAAATACCCGGTTTTGCCTTTTTATGAAAAGACCAACGGGATGAGCAGGTTAATGCCCTCCCAGAAATTAAGAAAAAAATGAGGCAAAAAAAAGTGTGCGTGTGTGTGTGTGTGTGTGTGTGTGTGAGAGAGAGAGAGAGAGAGAGAGAGAGAGAGAGAGAGAGAGAGAGAGAGTGTGTGTCGAAGGGGGGAGGGGGGTGGATGGTGTTGGAAGGGTCGTTGTTTTGGGTGGAAAGCCCAGCGCTAAAAAAGCAAATTGACCCACCCTTTAAAAGAAGAAAGGTTTTGCGAAAAAACGGGGTTATAGTCATTTTAAAATAGTCAGTCGTCGAGAGTAATTATTTAAGAAACACGTCCAACGAAAAGTACCGGTATACGAACACGAGCAAAAATATTTAAAGAATGTAAAGAACTCTATAATGGTTACTTAAAGGGTAAATACAAAAGCACGACTGGAAAATGATGTGTTTTATCTGTGTTTAGATGCCAAGGGAATAGAAACTTTTCGTACGAAATATATATAAAGTTAACAATGAAGAAAGAGCGATCCGCCAAAAAACATATTTAGTAGAAAAAAACTTTCCGTCTTCTGAGACAGATGCCGCAGACAGACAACAGATAGGGTGTAAAGCTCCCCGCCCCATCCATCCTCCCCGCCCCCTTGATGCACGTCTCCTGATCTTGGCACTAACTGATCATCTTGCCCCGTTAATCAATTAATCATGGGCAGCTGGGCCTAATTACCGGAACCTAATTCATTTATTCCGCTTTGACGAAGATCGCCTACATTCATTTACAATGGTTTATTGACCTCATGAAGTGATTATTGTTTTCTTTCGTTTTTCCAAAGGGATCTTTTGATCGCCTAAAGTTTCAGTTTTGAGTGAGGTGATGAGAATAATTTCCGCTTGCGTTTAATTGTCCACTTGTGATGCACATCTCTCCTTTGTATCAGTTAGCTAAAGGTGTTTTTACATACATTATTTATATATATATATATATATATATATATATATATATATATATATATATATATATATATATATATATATATATATATATATATATTTGGGTGTGTGTGTGTAAAATGATGCTTACATGCAGCTTGCTGTTTGCGTATTATGAATTCATCGGGCTAATCGGGTATTAAGTTTCAGGATTTTGGAGGACTGTGAATCTGTTTAAATGAAAGAAGTAAATATTATGGCACTCGGTGAAACCAAAGTGAAAGGGCAGGGCGTTCAGGCCTGGGAAGGACTAAGTGCCGTTATTAGGTTTATATTAACTGACAGATGTTGTGCGAAGTACCATTTACTATGCCAGTAAGACTGTTAGGATAGATGAAAGTGTCCATATGTGTTAACCCCAGGAATATGAATGGTGAAGCTGGGTGAGGCAGAACGAAAAATTTCCCGTATGGGGTTAGTACCATCAGTGCATCTCACGTGGTACAATGTAGGCATTACTTAAGGTTCGTAGCAGCATCTCTCCGGCCCCTAGCTGTAACCCCCATCATTCCTTTTACTGTACCTCAGTTCATATTCTTGTTGTCCACCCTCTCTAACAGTTGTTTCATACGGCACCTGAGAGGTTTTCCTATAACACCTTTAAAACCTTTTCACTCTCAATATCCCTTTCACCACTGACTGACCCCATAGGTCCGAGCGCTTGGCCTGAGGCCTAGATCTTATGTTTCATTCCATTCCAGAACAAGAAATTGTGTTAAGAACTGGGAAGAAGGGGGGACGATCAAAAAAACTCTGTGCATTGACCGGGTTTGAAGAAGAAGGATGAATTCTGTGCTTGGCGATTTGATTACAAAGGCGTACGACTGAGAAAGAGCTGACGTAGTCGGTAGGTTTGGAGTGGTGATGAGCGTTCGGTGTAGGTAAATAAAAGCAATGTTGCGGAGCTACCCGCTATTAGGGGAGTAGTCGTTTTTCTTGATCTTTATAGAACTTGTAATTATGAACTGTATCTATCTATCTGTCTATCTATCTATCTATCTATCTATCTATCTATATATATATATATATATATATATATATATATATATATATATATATATATATATATATATATATATATAAATACTGTATAAATACCTTTCACAGTTCCTAGCAATTCATCTGGGATGAGGTTCCTAGTCCCATGCCGTCTTTCTACCCTGGCTGCAACACACCACAGTTGAATAACCACCAATCCTTATTAACTGGTTAGCTCAGCAGAGGCACCCACATAGGGGGTGTTAGTGCCGTCATTGGGCCTTACATAGTGCACTGTAGGCATTACTGAAATAGTGCCTAACTGCCTCCTCCTTTTGGCATTACTCAATATTTCTAACTGTTACCTGTTAGTGAATTGTGAGGTTTTCTCCCAGTTCCACCTTAAATCCTCGTAATTCGCTTCCTTTATTTTCTGCCCAACCAATCCAACCCCTTCTTTCCACTGTCTTAAGAGCTGAATGGCTGAAAGTGCCCCATTGCTGAGCTTCTCAAACTAAATTTCTTAAATGAAATCAGAAGCACAATTGATTTTTCGGGAAACGGGCGCAAGTCGTATACCTTCCATGGAATGGAACTCTATTCTCTGGTTGTGTGAAGGGAGGCGGGAACCACTGCACCACGAAGTCTGTAATTATCGATCACCTGTTTTGTCAAACACTCGTTTTTAAATTTCGCATATGAATCAAATTAAAGCGAGTGTTCCTCCTCCTCGTACCGCAAATAATTTCATTGTTATTATCAACAACAGGTGTTGTGTGGGTGGTGTGGCGATAGGGTGTTAGTATCATATTTCTCGTTTTTTGTAGAATAGGCTTCGTAAAAATTTTATTTTTCTTCATAATATAAAACTTAATTATCCAATATACTTCCAAATTATTGGAATAATTTGTTTTATTACTCTTATACTCTTTCGTATCACAGATAGTAACTTGACAGTGCAGTTATATGTAAAATGACAAAAAGCCCAGTTGAAGCCTAAGTATTTCTAGGTATGTAACAAACAGAAATGTTCAAATTGAGAGCAGATGAAAGCCTCCAGTTGATACTAGAAACACAGCTCAAGAAATTTCGGCAGAGGCTGGCACGAAGCAGTCATATCCCAGCGTGGTGGCGAGGACGGACAGGTGTCTATACCAGCCTGCCTTGGTTCAACCACGCCTCGACGCAAGCGTTCTTCACCTGTCACACTTCGACGGAAACTGCCGCTCCTCTGATTTTTTTATTTATTTTACTAGTTCATCGGGGCCTATGTTTCCTTTTTCCCAGAATTATACGCCGTGTCATCTCGTTGCTTGTGTGTGTGTTATTTTCGTTTTTTTGCCGGAGCTGTGTGCTCTCGCCGTTTTTGTCTTGAGGTCTTCGCTTGAATTTCTTGGAAGGGTAGAAAAGAATGCCGCAAACTGGGTTATAATTAAAGGCACTACTTTCTTTCTAAATCATCCGCTCGTGTAATAACTAAGAGAGAGAGAGAGAGAGAGAAGAGAGAGAGAGAGAGAGAGAGAGAGAGAGAGCGTTGTTACAGTAGAATAAAGGAAACATACTACTTTCCTCCGAAAAGGAACGACTGACGGGAAAGATCTCCAAAATAAATTGTGTATCTGCTAATTTCCTTTTCCATGCTTGTCCTAGTGTTAACATTCCCCCCCGCCCCTTCTCTCTCTCTCTCTCTCTCTCTCTCTCTCTCTCTCTCTCTCTCTCTCTCTCTCGCTTCTTCCCCTGGCCGCCCCCTAAAACCTGTCTAGGAGAATTAAACTTAAAAATATCAAACTTATGTATCGGTTTTAAAATCTGGCGGTAATAGAATCAATTACTGTCTTGCTGCTGAATAAGGGTGGGGTGGGGGCCCAAGAGGAAAGGGGAGAGAGAGAGAGAGAGAGAGAAAGAGAAAGAGAGAGAGGGAGGGAGGGAGGGAGAGAGAGAAATTTAATGAAGACACCTGATCGATATGCACTGCAGTGACAACGAACGAACGCCTCCGATGTAACTTTGACATCACTTCCTTTACTTTCTTTTATTTTGGTCCGTGTCTTCTTTTCTTTTCCTTTTTCCTTTGTATTTTCCATGTTTCAAGACATGGGGTAAAGAGTGAAGGCACGTCAGTGACTTGTTCAGGTGTGGGTGGCAGTCCGGCAGTCATTATAGTGATCAAGTGAAAGAAGGGCTGGTATGGGAGGGCTGATTTCATTAGGAAGGAGTGCTCTCTCTCTCTCTCTCTCTCTCTCTCTCTCTCTCTCTCTCTCTCTCTCTCTCTCTCTCTCTCTCGTTTTGCATCTTGTATTCCACCGTTCATCATTCTTTCTATTTTCTCTCTGACTTCTGAAGCTCATTACTTGATTGGTCTTCCCCTTTCTACATAATCCCCATCTTTTCCTTTTTTCTTTTCTTCCTGCACTATCATCCATAACTCCTGCACACAAACCCATTCTCCGCTTCCCTCCCCTCCACCTCTGATTCATCCTCTGACACTAATGATGCAAGATCTCAGCGACTTTCCAGTTCCAAAGTAAAAAAAAAAAATGAAGAAGAAAAAAATATATATATTGGGAAACGTTTCAGTCGGCAATTATGACCTCCAGGATTCAAGGACCTTATTAACTGATTGACGGTCTGGGGGGAAGGGCCTAAACCCCACCACCACCCTGAGAGACGTCCCCTCCCTCCAACCCCATCTCCTTGCCACCCCTTGGCGACCTTCTAACGATATAGGAAACTGTCGCCATTTCGGATTTTTTAATCCTTTCGGGAGGGAATAATAATAACCGGGTTAGATCTGTGGCTTCGATGAAGCTTCCACCGGCGGTCTTCCCTCTCTCTCTCTCTCTCTCTCTCTCTCTCTCTCTCTCTCTCACACACACACACACACACACACACACACACACACACACACACACACACACACACACCACACCCCGAATGCCTGTATGTATGTGAATGCATAGATGATTACGTGTGTTATGTGAGTTTGTGTGCATGCTTACTTTTGTTTCTATTTATAGAATTGACTGGGTGTGTCTTATGCATACAAGTCCTAAAACATACACACACATATATGTATATATATGCTTGTGTGTGTGTGTGTGTACGCTTTTGTACGTGTGTATAAAGTCGGAAAAATGCAGAACACACAGCCACCGACCAAGGGTTCCGGGCACTTCCCCCTTTGGGTTTTCTATATGGCATCAAACTTCAGCATATATTTTTAATGTAGTTCCCTTTCATTTAAAAGTTTATCTAGGAACTACTCTCCAGTATCGTTTTCTTTAGTTACTACGCGATATTGTAGACCTTAATTTTTTACTTAGTTTTCTATTTAGACTTTGTCAAGTGACGCCATTTTGTTATCTATCTCTTCCAGATGGGTAAATTGGCAGTGTTATTCAATTAGATTAATGTGGCTGGGGGTAGGTAGCTCAAGCCCTTCTGATTACGGCCCATTTTCAACTCTCATATTATCTAACGTTTTTAATTTTCTCTCGGCAAAGCGTCTTACTGGCTGTGTGTGTTTCAGATGTTCTTTCAATTTCCAGTGTTGCGCAGAAATCTAGATTCCCGTCATGTAGTTCTCATCACTGGTCTTGAGTTTAGTGTTGTCTTTGGCTCTGTTAATCGTGAGGGCCATATATTCAAACTTAAGTAGATGGGAGGTAGTGGACCATTTCATATCATTATTAATGAAATAGGCAGATAGGAGGCATTGGACTGTTGCCTAGTATTATTAATGAACTAAGCAGATAGTGGACAATTGCTCAGAATTAATAATTTACTACAGGAATGTAATCTCTGGTGTTTCCTGAGTAGTGTTCTTGCCCCTTTTTATATTATATTATTCATGGCCCTTTTTAGTTTTCTGTAAAAGAAAACTGTAATGCCGGCTTTGTATGTCTGTCCGCACTTTTTTCTGTCCGCACTTTTTCTGTCCGCACTTTTTCTGTCCGCCCTTGGGGCTAGAGGGCTGAAAATTGGTAAGTTGATCATCCACCCTCCGATCATCAAACATACCAAATTGCAGCTCTCTAGCATCAGTAGTCATTTTATTTTGTCTTATTTAAGGTTAAAGTTAGCCAAAATCGTGCTTGTGGCAACGATATAGGATAGGCCGCCACCGGACCGTGGTTAAAGTTTCATGGGCCCCGGCTCATAAGTCATTATAACGAGACCACCGAAAGATAGATCCACTTTCGGTGGCCTGGATTATGCGATGTAGCGGCTTTAAAGAAAACTCGGTTGCGCCGAAGAAACTTCGGACCATTTTTTACTTGTTATATTATTACTTAAGATGTGTGGTTTTGCCTTGAAAACAAGCTTATTGGATGTAGATGCTGCTACTCTTTTTGCTTCGATCCTGTTTCGTGAGTATAAACATAAGGTGGTTGAATTTCTGAACAGAAATTTAGCCTAAACTAATGCAAATGATGTGGGATGAAGTTAATCGTAACAAAACTCAAAGTGTGATTGTTAGCAGGTCTGGGATATTTGATCCCCTTTTTTCATTAGCAACATTTCTTTAACTACGCACAACTCATATAAAAATCTAGGTGTCATTCTTGATGGAAAATTCATCTTCGAGAAACACATCCCGTCTGTCTTGTCTTGAACTTGTGGTTTTTTTTTAATATTGTTCCCCTGTTTGGTGTTATACAGCTTCCTGTCATTTCAAATTGTCCAAAAAAAAAAGTTGAGTTCCATTAAATTTGTTACCCTTGGTCATTATGTTAGTGTTTGGTACTGTCGTCCAGTAAGAGCCTTGTAAATATTGTATAATATATTTCATAATTCTGATCATTCTTTGCGTTCAGATCTTCCCAAATTATACAGCCCACTATGTAGTGATAGTTATCCTGTTAATTTTAACAGTCTTGCCTTTTCTTCTGAGGGGTTCAATACAAAACAGATTTATTGAACTTTGTATGGGTGGAACTTCATTTTTAATTTTTTTTTCTTAATTATTTGAGTTTCTTACAATTATAATTCACAGTTTATTCTTTACCCCTCAATTTCATTTTCTGTAATAGTCTGCTTTCGCTATTAGATCCCTTGTTGCAGCTTGGCTTTGCAATAGATAATGGAGGAAAAACTAGCTTTCTGAAGACGGTTTCTCAAGGATATATGGCACATTTTCTACAGTTTTGATGGATTTTGAGATTTAGTTTTTTAATCCTGTTTGTAATGTGTAAATTGCAGGGTGAACATGAACACTTTTGAAGAGTAATATACAGATGAAAATTTAGGAAACCATGTATATCCCTTCTTGAAATTTTACTAAATGTAACTATAATGCACTCAAGTTGAAAATCGTGGCGATTACTTTAAAAGAATCTCTTTATGAGTCTGCTCTTCATAATGATCATCTGTACAATACAGCTTCGTATGTATATCTCCCATTTAGTTTTTGATGTTCAGTTTTACAGCTGTGTACCAATTTGTAATTTGCTTTGATGTTTTCAAATTACTGTAATTTTTTCTCTTTGCTTTTATTTCATCACCTCTGCTCACTGCTCACTTGTTTGTAATGACTTCTGTATATATTTCCGATTTGGCAGTGGTTTGGAGTTGTCTGTACATACTAGCATTGAGATATATATATATATATATATATATATATATATATATATATATATATATATATATATATACATAGATACATTATATATATACATGTATATGTATGTATATATGCATAGATACATTATATATATATATATATATATATATATATATATATATATATATATATATATATATATATATATATACATATATATACATATACCGTGTGTGTGTATGTATATTTAATGCAGTATATGCACTAAATTCTTCATATATGCAATACCAAGAGTATACTGTTAATATAATGAGTTAATGTCCCTTCCTTTGAGCTCTAATTCGATAAGTAATGTCTCTAGGATCGCGAAAATAGTCTGCGGGTAATAATTTCCTCGTTCAGACCTGCCGTCGTCTAGGCCGGGACAATCTTTCTCAAACCTTCCCCCATATAAATATGCCCGTTGAAGAGACCTTAACCTGGATTTATGCCACCCGGACCATTCTTGTATTTTGGGCATTTTTATAGTTATCCGTAAAAGAAAACTATTGAGATGACTTTGTCTGTCCGTCCGCACTTTTTCTGCCCGCCCCCAGATGTTAAAAAACTACTGAGGCTAGAGGGCTGCAAATTGGTATGTTGATCACCCACCCTCCAATCATCAAACATACCAAAGTGCAGCCCTCTAGTCTCAGTAGTTTTTATTTAATTAAGGTTAAAGTTAGCCATAATCGTACGTCTTGCACTGCTATAGGTACCAACACAGGCCACCACAGGGCCGTGGCTGAAAGTTTCATAAAGCATTATACGCTGTACAGAAAACTCGATTGCGCCGAAGAAACTTCGGCTCATTTTTTATTTGTTTAAAATTGCTGATATATATATATATATATATATATATATATATATTTATATATATTATATATATATATATATATATATATATATATATATATATATATCTATATATATATATATATATATATATATATATATATATATATATGTGTGTGTAATTGTTTATACTTCTCTTGATATATATATTCTCAAAGTTCTTACTGTCTGAGAGAAAACAAACATCTTCCATTTTTTGGAAATGTGTTTGTTGGCATTCCTCTATTCATGGACAGAGACGCAAGGAAATGCCTTTTTCTATATGTTCTCTATCAATACAGAGTTTTGGCATGTAACTTTGTTCATTATCAGTATGAAATGTTTTATTTCTACAATGAGAAGAAATTTTAATTTGTATCCAAATTTAACATCTTCAGCAATTTACGAGTGTTATGTCTACTTCCTCATATGAGATTTATGATATCGGTGTAATATGAATGCATTCAGGTTTCAAATTCTCCGTACCTTGGTATATTGAGAATCATTACTCATATGTTCTATATATGTACAGTGTAATATATATATATATATATATATATATATATATATATATATATATATATATATATATATATATATATATGTTTATATATTGTATTGTGTGTGTGTGAGAGAGTGAGAGAGAGAGAGAGAGAGAGAGAGAGAGAGAGAGAGAGTAATGAGGGCTCTACCTCCACAAAATAAGTTTCAAGACAGACCAATAAAACATTCATGGCCATACCCCCTTACACACATACACTCTCTCTCTCTCTCTCTCTCTCTCTCTCTCTCTCTCTCTCTCTCTCTCTCTCTCTCTCTCTCTCATTACCCTCTGAAAATATTTTATATATGTATAAAGATTATAAGCAAATGAGAGAAACCTAAAAAACATGTTTATGTATTGCTGCCTAAAATCATAAATTCAGCTCTATCGAATTAATGTTATAAGCATTTTAAAGAATGCAATGCCTAACGGCAGATAATTGAAAACAGTTTTCCTGAACGTTTATTATAGAATTAGGAATAAATTAGTAGACGTTAATATAAGCATACCAATTAGATTCAGTGACATGTCCGTATAAATCCAAAATGAATTTGCAGACATTAATGGGAACAAATCCAAATAATTCAAGTGAATGATCCGAATGGCACATCCGTTAATCGTCCGGATAACATTTCATTATTTCTCGAGATTTATTGTGACGCTCAGCGTGTAATCATAAACCTGAACACTGCAGGCAGAGGCGATTCTGCTCCCCCCCACCTCGACCCCCCTTCCCGTCACTTGCTTTTTGAAGCTGTGTTTTTGGGGGAGGGGGGGATAGCTGGGGATTGGAGGAGTGGGTAGAAGGTGCAAGGGGAATGAAGTTTTAGACTTAATTAATTAGCCATTTCATCAAAGGATGCTAAAGTTCACTAACTATCGAATAATCAGGTTGCTTTTAATGACGGTGTAGTCTGCGATGCCTAACAAAAATGTGAAGAAATAAAAGATAAAAAAAAGAGAAGATAAAGATCCCTTGTTAGCGCACGTCTCCTTTTGTGCGTTTGTATCTAAGTACGCCGTTTTATGTTGGATTTTATGGTGCACGAAAGTGCTTCTTTGGTTACACTCTTCGCAATTATCTGTTGCCCTTTTTTTCAGCGGATTCCGTTTTGTGTTGTGTACGCTCTGCCGTTGTCATTAGCAAATGGTCCGAGTGACTTCTGAGTGGACTGGAGTGTTTGTGTGTGTGCGAAGGCCTTAATTAGAGTATTATGCGTTCCCTGCAGTACCAGCACAAACAAGACGTATTTACGATAGCCACAGTGACCTTGTAACATCTCTGTATTTTCTTATATTTTTTGGAGACTCCTCGCACTGAAAACCTTCAATATGAAATGTGAAATGAGTGAAGAAACCTTCTCTTATTGTGGGATTCGAATCCATGCTTGCTAAGGAGCATTCAGTCAACCCAAACCAGAAATGTCACCGGTTGATGCTATGTATTATACATAAGTGTACATGTGTTTATATGTTGTACGTGCTGGTTGTTTGCGACTGTACTGCATGCTTTAAGCTGAGTGTTTATAAAAAAAATTAACTTCGTAGTTTCCTTGTTGAACAATCTCTTTTGTTCAGATATGAGGAATCACGTACCAGATTTCAAGTAAGCGTTGAAAAATGTAGTCATCGGATACCCACATTGCAGGCGTAACGTTTTCATAATTCAGGCTGTGGTTTCAGATATTAAGACGCACAAGTACAATTAATGAGACAAATGATATGAAAATATGGTCTACAGACAAAAATACATGTGTGCCTATAAGGAGGGAGAGAAAGAAAAAAAATGAAAAAGAATACACTAGGAGGTGATAACGTTGCAGTTTCAACGGGCAATGGAGGTTGGTTCTTCAGACATGAACTGAGATTTACATACTTTATCGGAAGAGAGCAGTGTTGTCACTGAAGTACTGCAAAGTTATTGCAGTAACCGGGCTGTAAAAATGTTCTCAGTTAATAGGGTGCAATTGTTTGCGACAAAACTTATTCTTCAGCACCAAGTTTCTGATGTCTTGAGCAAAATGTAACAAGACCAAGATTTTCGTGGCCCTTTTTTTATAAGGGAATTTGGTATTATTGGGTGTATCAGTAAAACTTATATAAAACATTCTCAAGCGATTCTAAGTTTCTTCTTTACTTCGCTTCAGCTTTACTCGTAGTGATCAAACTTATAATTGTCAGTTTCAAGGAAACGCGATCTAGCCCATTTGCCTCGCTAAAAGAACATTTGGGCAGACAGCAGTAACTTGAGCACTCGCGCAAGATGATGATAAAACGTCACTCTTCACCCAGAGGTATTTTTAATATCAACCGCTCGTTATGCTCGTTATGGTTGTTGATGATGAACCCATATATATATACTATATATACATATATATATACATATATATATATATATATATATATATATATATATATATATATATATATATATATATATATATAATATTATATATATATATTATATATATATATATATATATATATATATATATATATATATATATATATATATATATATATATATATATATATATATATATCCAGATCAGATGTGTCCCCTCTTGCTTTTACGAAGAAACGAGCATTTACTACTTTCCATTAGTAAGACCTTTCAAAAAGACGTCTTAAGGCAAATGTGTGCACTCGACTGTTTTAAAATGTAGACACACATGCATGCATACATACATTTCCTCTTAGTAATGTCTTTTAACTCGCCTAAAAGTGTACATGTTTTATGTATGATCATACATAAAACATATAAATACCCAGGTACAGACAATACGGAATGAATTTATCCTACACAAGCAAGGTCTATATATATGATGTATATATACACACATATATATATATATATATATATATATATATATATATATATATATATATATATATATATATATGTATATATATATAATTATGCATACATACACACACGTATAATCATACGCGCTAGACCTTGCTTGTGTAGGATAAATTCATTCCTGTATTGTCTGTACTAGTATTTATATGTCTTATGTATGATCATACATAAAACATGTATACTTTTAGGCGAGTTAAAAGACATTACTAAGAGGAAATGAATGTATGCATGCATGTGTGTATATATTTTAAAACAGTCGAGTGCACACATTTGCCTTAAGACGCCTTTGAAAGATCTTACTAATGGAACGTGCGTAAATGCGCGTTTTCTTCGTAAAGCGAGAGGGGACACATCCGGAAATCTCTTATGTAGGAGTGATTAAGAAACATAATCTTAGCAGGAAATGACAATAACCCTTAATGGAAGAGGCCGTAAAAGTGGATCAGGCCGATGGCTTAAGACATCTGAAACCCAATGAGATCCTGAGTTACGGTTGGTATCCTTCAAGGATTCTCTCTCTCTCTCTCTCTCTCTCTCTCTCTCTCTCTCTCTCTCAGTATGTGTGTGTGTGTGTTTAGGGCGAGTTTCCTAAGTAGCATCGCCGTCTTTATAGCTCTTGTTTCATTTTATTATTGGGGATTTTCACCCGAACTATCCCTAACTTGCGCTCCTAAAGCGTCTTTTGTCTTCACAGAAACGTTCCTGATGAAACCTCTTTGATTTTAGTCTTAATTTGTCGTGTTAATCTTCCAGAGATGTGAGGGCGATGCCTGACAAAAGTTGTTGACTAGGAATACTTAAGTAACAGAAAATAAAACGTGGTGATTGCATTCAGATGAATCTCATGAAATATTAGTTTGTCATTTATATAATTATTTTTATTGACTGTGGGTGGACTAAGGTATTTGATAACTCTGAAGTATGTTACTGGTGGGACTTGCAATTGTTTTGCGGCTGTGGCTAGTGTATATGCTTAAAGTTTCTGAGAAAAACAAGTGATTGCTAATAATATCCACTCATTTCTTTTAATTTTTATCACTATAATTTATGTCAGTCTTTTTAGGTCAAATTATAGGCATGAGATTACAATTGCTGCATGTTGCCATTGGATATTCATAATAATTAAATAATGAGGTAGATAGAGAAATGACCCAAGTGCACTAGAACTGGATTCGATGTATTTTGAAAAAAATGAGGTAGATAGAGAAATGACCCAAGTGCACTAGAACTGGATTCGATGTATTTTGAAAAAATAAAAATAAACTGATATAATTCCTTGCAGTGGTTTTTGCAGAACCCGAGAGCGCACATATTTTTTTCGCTCTTGTGTTCCCGGCCGCCACAGTGACAGGTGGCTCTGTGTAAGTTTTTGTTCCCTACCATGATCCTAATGTGTATGAAATTTCGAATCTGTATCTTCCACATTCTATGTATTTCCTTATTAAAGTAAGTATATCCTTACATACAAGTTGATTTCATATTTATGCGTGTATGTAGGTCATTGTTTGAGTATGTTTTCATTATCGTGATTTTTTTGCCCGATTAACTTTTAGCAGTCTCGTAGAAGATAAATTCTTCACTATTGTCTGATTAGAAACAATAGAAAAATAGTTTTAACTTCAACGATTGGTGGGTTTGATACAGCTCTTTATCGTCGATATTCATGAAATGCTTCCTCTGTTATTCTGTGAGATTAATTGCAACATTGTGACCCAGTCCTTTCTGCATTTCAGAGTTGATGCTTAGACTTTTTGAACGCAAAGCGATTGATTGATGATTAACACGAATGGGTAAAAATTGGCTTCCGTTGCTGACTCTCAATTTCGCCGAATAAATAGAAGGCAGTCTGCATAGTTGCATTGTTACACAGAAATAACCACTTGTACATGCAATTGTCAGGCAACCAAAAGGTTTCATTCTTATCATTTTAAGATAAAATAAGCACGAATGAAGAGAAAGTAAAAGATTGAAAAATAAACTATGTATATCTCAGCGAGCAAAACTTAATTACTTTCAAAAGGAAATTACTCAAGGCTTTACCTTAAAGACACAAAATTAATTCCGTGTGTGTTTTATTTTTTGGTGGCCTGCACAGTAATAATATCCTCTAAGCATTGTATAATTTTTTAAATTACACGCCAGTATGCGTGGAATAGTCAAAATAACTATCCATGATTCTGTTCTGTATCACTTCTGTGATTTGAACAGTTCAACCTAGATAAGAGGGCATTATGAATATAATATATATATATATATATATATATATATATATATATATATATATATATATATATATATATATATATATATATATATATATATATACTGTATATATATATATATATATATTATATATATATATATATATATATATTACATACATAAATACATATATACTGTATATTATATATATATATATATATATATATATATATATATATATATATATATATATATATATATATATATATATATATATATATATATATATATATATATATATATATATATATGTGTGTGTGTGTGTGTGTGTGTGTGTGTGCTTTTTGGGTATAGTCTTTCTCGTAGGCAATTCAAATTAAACGCTAATGCTTATGTGGTACTTGTTATTTTAAATCAGCTCTTCCAATTTCCTGTATCTCTGTTTATCTTCAAGACAAATTTTAGAGGAAAAGACAAGAATTCGTAGGCAGGCAGCTGTTTCACCCATGAAATTATGGTATCATCAGGAATTTCACAATACAATTACAATTTATATATGATGGGCAGTGCAGCCATATAGCCAAAAACTGCAAATTAAGATTTGAAAGTGAAAATAAGGGATAAATACGAAAATGATTAGGTCATTAAGTCTTGCAGTAGAATTTACTTGTGCTGGAGGGGTGGACACAGTTGGAAGCAACCTAGGCGTTTGTTGTAAGCTGCTGCAATGAGATGCTAACCGCTTCAGAAAACACCAGCAGCCCATAGTTATCCACCAGGGGAAAATTTCCACATTCCTGATTAAGTCATCTAGAGGTGGTTGGTTTTTTTTTATGTGCGTCCTCAGAGTATGGGTGTATTCCCTGTTGTTACCACGAACTTGGCGTCGCTTCCTTGAGGTCGTCATGGTGTGGCCAGTGTGGCTTATGTTAAGGGGTTTGTATGCCTCTTCCAGGAAACACTTGAACTTGTAAACCATGTCGTTTCCTCGTCTCTCTGGGTGGCCTGGGCATGGCGCTGGTCCTCATTACAAAGACGCCTGAAGACTCGGCGACACCTTCATAGGGTGTTTTCAGGTTTACTCCACGGGTGATGATCCCCCCAAAAGGTGTTGTAGTCCATTCTGTAGCCTACTTTATTTTAGACGGTTATGGTTGTTTTGTCGTTTTGTGTGTGTGTTTCTGATATGTTTGATGTATTCTTCCAGAATTATTGGTAATTAAAAGGTAAACGAAATAATCAGGACTATGGTAGATGAGGATACAAGCAGGGTTTGAACTCAGTGGTAGTGATGGGGATATTAACGGCTGACCAGGATGTGTCATGTATGTCAAAATGACTTGGAGCAAAAATTTAGTATTTATGTAATCACTAGTAAATAGCTTTATTTTTTACTATTAGCCGTTTAGATAAATAGAATTTGCTATTTTTAGCCTTCCTGAATTGCACGCAGAAGACAAAAAAAAAAAACTTTGATTCCAACTTGGGTACTCATCCGATAATGTTTCTTACATTTACATCTATAATTATCCCTTTTTTGCGAGCCATCTATATATTCAGATTTCAGATCTTTCCCCAGCTCTTTTTTTTCTGCCTGGTCTAATATCGCACGTTGTTCTGTGGGCGGGTGAAAATACTAATTGGAAAACTCAGGTCGCCTACGCACTATTCTTACTTTCCCTCCCGCCTCAGTCGTTCTAAATTATGCTTTCATTGAGTCTCCTTCGTTATTCTAATTAGATATATCGATTTTTTTCTCCCTCCTGAGCCCGTGTACCCTTGATTTTATATTCCTCTCCTATATCCTCCAGGGAGCTTTTGCTTGTAGGGGAAAGTGAACAAGGCGTGGGGAATTTAGGGGAAATCTAGGGAGTGTTTCGGGGAGGGGAGGGCTGCGTTAGGGGAGTGGAGGAAAATGGGTTAGGGGGTAAAAAGTCGTGAGGGGAGGTCAGAAGCAGAGGAAAGCTGGAGTTCAGGTGGGAAGGGGGAAGAGGGTGGGGTTGGAGTGTTGGGAGGGGAGGGGGGTGTGTGGATTAAATTGTACATTTTCTCATTATCTTGATGTAATATGCAGAGAGTAAATTAAAGGATCATTGCGGGGGTTACCCGGGGTTAATTAGAACACTGGGGTGCATAAGATTGTCAAGACGATTAGAATTCTGATTGGCAAGAGAGAGAGAGAGAGAGAGAGAGAGAGAGAGAGAGAGAGAGCACAGTCTAAGAATAAATATGAAAAGGGGAACTCGTTGTGTATTGAAAAAGGGATATATCGATTCTATTCAGTGGCATGCCAGAAACTAAAGCAGCATTCGCTCGCGTGTTGGAAGATTCGTTTATATTTGTGAGTGTAATTAAGGTGCGATATTTTTCCTCAATTATATTTGTCTCCTTTCAGGGACATGTTATTCTTTCATGATGTTTCGAGTAAATTAATCGTTTGTACTGTCAGAGCTTCGTGTGTTTATGTTGGGACTTTTGCGGGGGAATTTATTTTATTCGTTTGGTCTCGCTTATTTATTTTGTTTGCCGTGGAGAGGGCTCCGGCAATCAGTTCATTTCCCGGATTCCGTTTTTATGAGAATGTTTATCGCAAGAAAAATTCGGCGAAGGCGAATTTTAAGGGTGCTCCTTATTTTTATTATTTATTTACATATTAATTAAGTCTTATCTCCACCGAATGGTCTTCCTGGTAATGTTTTTGTCGAGCCTTGAAAGGGTATAATACTACTATAAAGAACCTCATTTTTTATCTTGTATTGATGCGTTTTCAGGTAGGTGTTCGTTTCTTAAATTGTAAATATTTCTATATTGTTTTCTTTCCTTTTTTCTCTTTCTTGTACAGGGATTCTCGTCTGTTAAAGCTTGCTTTGTAAATCAGTTATCCATTTTAAACAACAATAATAATGATAAAAATTTTATTATTATTATTATTAGTATTATTATTATTATTATTATTATTATTATTATTATTATTATTATTATTATTATTGTGCATATATTTTTGGCTTTATGCTTTTATTTAGTTTAACTGATATTTGTCTCATGAATGGGAAGCAGAATGCTAGAATTACAAATCAAGACTGCAGAATGATATCAATTTAGTATATTTCTGGGAAATCACAGGCTCTTTTTTCATTAAAGAAGATCGGAGGATTTTAAGACAACGGAGGTGGGTAAAGAGAACCAGGGTTAGAAGGTGTGGAGAAAAAAAAAAAAACAATAAAACGAATATTATTCAAATGCCGTTCCCTTTTTTTTTTTTTTCAAGCCGACAGTAATGTTAATCAAGCGATTGCATCGCATCGCATGCGCTCTCTCTCTCTCTCTCTCTCTCTCTCTCTCTCTCTCTCTCTCTCTCTCTCTCTCTCTCTCTCTCTATATATATATATATATATATATATATATATATATATATATATATATATATATATATATATATATATATATATATATAGCCTATATATATATATACATACATATGTATGGCCTATATATATATATATATATATATATATATATATATATATATATATATATATATATATATATATATATATATATATTCTTACGCTTCATATTTATAAGGGAAATTTTAACAATTTCCTGTACAAGCTGTGTCGATAGGATTAGTGAGGGCTACTGGCTTTTCAGTCATTATTCACAATCTACTGGGACACCACGATGTCATACAAGTACTAAAGACATTTTATTTCTTTGACTATGGTCCAGTTTTCCCAGCATTGTTTTGGATATTGTTGCTGTCAGGTTGAAGCCAAACTGTACTGTAAGGCTGTTTTAAAACGCCTTGCCACTTTTTTTTTTTTTTTTTTCAGTTTTGATGTATTTCATAACTTCTCTGTACTGACGTAAACATTTGTTGAAGTGTTTGTTCATCCATTAATTGCCATTTTGATTCATAATAATAATAATAATAATAATAATAATAAACGAAATATGTTTGCCTATAATAGGTGAAATATCGGCATTACGCTGTCAGAAAACCGGTGTGATGCGGTGATCAGTTAGAAATTACCGTTAATAATTTAGAAAGCCAAAAATATTGCTTGGACAGCAATTTAACATGGCATAAGTGAAATCTAAGAACAAGGAAGCACACATACGGACATTGCTACATTACGCTTCTCGTCCACTTGGGCTGTCTAGTTCAGTCTTACAAAAGGTAAGTGGGTCATTAATTGATAAGCACTCAGTTGCGAGAGATAGGCAAGGACAAAAATAAAAAAACATTAAAAAAGAAACTGCATATTTCGGCACCATTTTGACGTACTTACAGTCATGGACGTTACTTAACAGAATACGCATTAAAACGAAAGAACAGCAAGTTTATACATTAAATTGGCACTTTAGAAAAAAAAAAAGCCGGTTAAAAAAGAATTTAGGAGTGCCATTAGGTTTTTGGAAAATTTCTCCAAATTGGAGCGGCAAGGCAATAGGCAGCTCATCAGACAATCAGACTGTCACAGAGATCGACCTGTTATCAGTTAATAGGCTTATATGTGCCGTATCGGGAGACGGTAGATTGGGGTAGAGGGAAGCTCGCAGTTGTGTAAGGGGGATGTGAAGTGGGAGTTGTTGGTGGAGGGGCTGTGGTGAGGAAGGGGAGTATCGTGTCAACCTAGAGGCCTGGGAGTGGAGACACTTGTTATGCTGTATTAAAGCCCTCTTGAGACGTTTCTCACGTTAGTCCAAGAGTCCACATTATAACGCATCTCTCCCTTCTGTTTATGACCGGCTCCTTTCCTTTCGTCAGTTTTTACTCATTTGTCCCAGCATTAATTCTTGTCCTAATAGCGCAGAGATTTCAAGAGTACTCTTAATTGGTTAGGAAAATGGGGGAGAAAAAGTTGTTCTGGGTACTTCTCGGCAGCTAGTTTCTGTTCGTTTTATCGAGGGTGGCTGTTTCAGGAACTAGCCAATAGAGGATCCTAATTGCCTAATAAATGACTTGTGATTGGATATCAGCATAATAAGGCCTCGTGGTAGCGTCGTGCGTGGGATGAACTGACAAGCCTTGGACGCCTGGGGCCATTTCGCTGGAATTTGGACGACAGACATCGATTTACGTATTATTCAAATCCTCTCCTCTTGTCCCTCCCCTCCCATTTCATTCATGAATTATCCAGGACATGGATAATTAGATCCATTATCCATTCCAGTGGTAATTGGAGCTAATATCCAGCTCGTGGGTTTATTCAGTTCGCTGCCAGTATTCAGGTTTTGTGCGCTCTTTCGATTGTGGAAAATTGTACGAACGGACGGGTAATTTTAGAGGAAATTTGTCTTAGGTAATTCTTCTTGAACGAAATGAAGATCAGCTTTCCAGGAAAAAAATTATTGTTTGTTGAATCTTCTCATACTTCAAAATCACTTCAATAAATGAAAGAAATGCATAGCAGGTCGCGATCAGTCCTAGATAATAAAAAGCATGCTATTTTTTGTTTTAAAAAAGTTACACAATACACCATCTTACGCACGAAAATGGAGTTCTTTAGATGAAGGCATTCAGTAAACTTGGACAATAATTCTCGGTAAGCCTTCCTTAGCATAATGGAAAAATGTACTCATGCTTGTGGGATTTGGTGTGCACTGGAAAACTTTCCTTATATATTGCATAGTTCATTCTTATTAATTCATCCTTAAAGGATTTTCGCTAAGGAACCATGCATAGGTTTTATTTTTTTTGTTTTTTGGGGGTTATAAATATTTCAGTACTTTCTACTAGAACATACCACTCTCAAAATTGAATTGAGTTCAGTTTAACAATAAAGCTTAGATTACCAGATCAATTTCGTAAGTCAGATTTTATGGTAAAATTAAGTAATTTTGTTCTGAGATTAAGGAATTTTATTCTGAAATGAAGTAATTTTTTTTGTAATGTTCTAATTTATTCCAGTGCCCTAAATAATATGTAATCGTATTTCAATAATCCCTGTGTCTATATTTCTTGTCATTTTACCGACCCGGCCTAAGGGAAACTATTGTTATGGTGTTCTCCAAATACGGCCTATTACAAAAAAAAAAAAAAACACTTGCTTTTTAATTTATTTTGGTTATCGCTATATTGCGAAGCATTTTCTTATCGTTTTTATTCTATCAGAATATTTTACGTCCTTTTTCTTGGTGGCTGTTTCATATTACTAGAGCTGACACACACTTAAGTTACAGAATAAAGTTATTCTGTAAGTTGTACCATTAAAGTGGTTGTTACGCCAAAATACAGTAAATAAAACTTGTGTATTCTTTCCTCACAGCTCTCTCTCTCTCTCTCTCTCTCTCTCTCTCTCTCTCTCTCTCTCAATGATTAAAGTTTTGTTCATCACATTCTGTCTATCTCTCTATCTATGATCAGTTTTACCATCCATCCATGTTCCTACAGCATGTCAATCAGGATCAAACCACAGGTGTAAGCGAAATTATATCGGACGAGACTACGAGTTGATTTAGTATGCATTAGAACCTTTCCAATTCAACAAATCAGCTAATGAAGGTGAGCTTAGCTCATTTCCGCGGATACATTATTTAGGCTCACCCCTTTTTTTTTTATTTTTATATTGAAATCGCTTATCGGATATGTACTGTCTCGCTCGTTTTTTAGTGTAAAGATGATTAGAGTTATATCTATGCATGTGTATATAATTATAACATATGCGCACATATATACTTATATATATATATATATATATATATATATATATATATATATATATATATATATATATATATATATATGTGTGTGTGTGTGTGTGTGTGTGTGTGTGTGTGTGTCTGTGTGTAGCTACAGACTGCAGACTTTTAAATTATCAAGTTCCTTTAATAAAGTTCTTTGTTGGACGGGTCGATATCGTTCTCGGCTAGTACTCTGCTGGGCCCGCGTTCGAGTCTCCGGCCGGCCAATGAAGAATTAGAGGAATTTATTTCTGGTGATAGAAATTCATTTCTCGCTATAATGTGGTTCGGATTCCACAATAAGCTGTAGGTCCCGTTGCTAGGTAACCAACTGGTTCTTAGCCACGTAAAATAAATCTAATCCTTCGGGCCAGCCCTAGGAGAGCTCTTAATCAGCTCAGCGGTCTGGTTAAACTAAGGTATACTTAACAATATTGAAAGTAATAGAGATGACTAAAAGAAATCCTACATACATTTCACCTAGCACCCTGGGGGTGGGAGGGTGGGAAGAGCAGTGAGGACGCACACAAGGGAGAGAATGTCTGGATCAACTGTGTGGCAGGTTTGAGAGTGAAGGCTAAAAATGAAATAGCTGTATGTCACTTACCTGTACTTAGCAAGGAGCCTATGATTGAACTGACATGAGTGAAATGTTCTGGGTACTGGTCATATGCGGTACAGAGAGTAATTTGTTGAGAGTAATTAGTTTTTAGGATGAAACGAAGCCCGGAAGAGAGTAAAGTACAGCTGATTCAGTCGCTACTCATCAATTTTTTTCAGAGCCCTTAATCTGTTCTTCAATATTTTATCAAGTTGTTATCTTACCGTTGGACGAATTATTCCATTCCGTAGTTGATGGGGTAATCTGCTATTAAGAACATTTCTTTAAGCAGAGGTTTATGATGAATTTACCTTATTTTAGGTTGATGGCGGTTTTTCCATTTCATGATTAGGAGAAAATGAAGTTGTAGAAAGTATTTTTGTTTTCCGAATAGATAGACTGAGACAAACATTCAGGAGCTTTTCAAACGTGGAAAACTTTCTTATTTTCTAAGGACATTTCATTTAATACTCGTAATAAATATTATGATAATGCTGATTTACTATCTATTAGAAAAATCTTTTTCATTTTCTTTTAGCAATTTTCTTTATTTTAATGAAATCGGTCGTAAATATTTAGCTGGAGAGTTCGCTGAGCGGGAAATATATGCAACATGCAAAAATAGGATATGAAATATAAATGAAGGGAAATCCATTGAAATTTTCCAATTTAGGGATATGTCAATATTTTATACCTGCGTCTCTTTTTGTGATTTATATGTCAAACATTCAATTTCATGTTACAAATGGGTTATGGAATAATGCAACATATTATTCTTGATCACTTGGGACATGGGGAAAAAATTCATTTCGCAGTTGACAACTGTCTCATCCGGATTTTACAAAACAGTCCTACAGTTGACTTACCTTTGGTCGTTGCGTAGTTTACTACTAATGAGAACTTAATGAATTCGGGAGAAGGAGAATAATTCGCAAGTAATTGATTTCGTATGTCATGGGGGTAGCATGGTTTCCGTCCCCTTGTGTTGAAATAATTGATTTTTATGTATTAATTGGATTGCAGTCGTAAAGCGTTGCATTGTTGATCATTCCCGAAAACGAAAGAAATGGAAAATATAGAAATACTGATAAGCCTTTTGTGGAAAGTGGATTTGATGAATACGATTTTAACGGGGTTAGAAATTGTATGTTACGCGTATATTCGTGTCTATACATGCATACAGGCGAACATATACGTGTACTGATTTTTTATGTAATTTTGGAGACTGAAGATCGACCTGTAGTTCACAAAGTACTTGAAGGGTTTTATGTTGGTCAAGTCTGGGAACTTTTATATTTGTGTGTATTTTTTTATTATTTATTTTCTTAGATGCAGAGGCTATTGGACCAGTAATCCAACTCCTTTGTTTAGCCTTAGCTCTGTCTTGTGAATGAGAGGTGACCGAATTAATCAAGGAGAATCATGGTCTAGGTACTCTGGGACCATGGGAAAAATTGAAGTTGGAAGACATTTTCAGAGTTTTCCTAAAGGGACAGCTCTAGTTACCGAACCGTGCAGTCCAGGGATGAGTGATGTCACAGAATAAATTTGAGAATAGGTAGATTGACGAACTTAACAGTGCCGCCGTTACGGGAAGGCAACGGAGACAGAAGCGGATAGAAGGTTTAACCAACTGAATTACTTGAAACCCAAACAAGGGAAAAATATGGCAAACACAGATGGATAAGACTGTCATAAAGTTTTAATACCTGAGATGAAGAGAACTTACGATACCTGAAAGAAACTCCTAAAGTTTAAGAATTAGTGTCATATGTTTAGAGCGTTTTTAAATATGTATTGTTATTATTATTAGTTTTAAAGGCCCCGTATGAATGGCAAGTGTCAGTGAAAAGATGTTACATTGCGCACAATGTTCTAGAAACTAGACATATGTAGGCTATACGCGTTCAGCATCCAGCCCCGTCTCCACCCAGCTAGGACCATGTAGAGTTAGGCAGTGGCTGCTGATGATTTAGCATGCAGGTCTATGAGTTCCCTCAAATCCTGCTCTCTAGCTCACAGAGACGTAAGCTTGTGCTTTGCTAGTGAAATCTTTCATATCATAAGCGGGACTTGAACTAGTGGAGACCGCTTTGTGAAGCAAGGGGAAACTAACTGAGCTGCTGTTATTGTTATTAGTAGTAGTTTGGTACCGTTTTCATCAAAGTGATAATTGTGGATAAAGCTTATGTCATCACTTCTAATTCACTGGAGAGAGAAATCAAAGAACCAAAGCCTATTAAGTCAAGATGATCGTTCCATTTAATCACCACTTTGTTCATAAATAGTAACACTTTGACTTCCAACAGCTTCTCCCATAACTTTGATTTTGTTATAAAAAAAAGGGGGAGTTGTACGGCTTGTCTGTGATATATTTATATAACGAGAGAAAACTATGGATGATGAAAGAACATAAGATACGGTCAGAACGAAGAAAGGCATTGAAATAATTGAACCAAAGCAGGAAATAGGTTACTTTAAAAGGTACATATAAAATGCTGGTTTAATGGGGTGGAAGAAATCTTAGAAAGGAATGGTCTGGGTATTCAGGATGTTCGAGAGGGCGTGGAAGATAGTTGATTGGTGCAATTATTTATAATGAGGCCTCTGTATGCTGTTGATAAGGATTCCGTTTAAGTTGTTAAGCAGTTCTGGTGCTCTGGACGGTTTTTTGCGCATCTACTATTTTAAGACTGAGCAGATGAAAGAAGAATGGGCTATGATTTTTTTTTTTTTTTTTTTGCTGTGGTACTCACTTTGAGCTTAGATTACTTATTTCCCCCGACGAAAAATTATTATCATGCTTTTTGATAATGGCGGCAGTAGTAGCAGAGATATAACTTCATCCCTCTTGTGAAGTAGACCATGAATTTTTTTTTTTTTTTTTTTAAATCAATACCTTCTCAGCACTTCATTCCCAGCGACTCTTTGGGAACGAAGTGACAGACAAGTTAGCTGCTGTTGGAGCGATGTAATTTTGTTAAGCGAATGAGTGACCCTTCAGATATTCCTTTATTTCACGTAATATCATATAACATTATTTAAAAGCTTATGAACTGAACATTGGGTATTGTAAACCATATACAGATTTCCTCTTTTTCTGCCGGAAATCAAGATTACTTCAAAGCCCAACATCTTGGGCGCAAGTTACAATGAAGGCTTAATCTCCGACACAATTTACGTGTATGGTCTTAAATAGAAGCAAATCCTAGTATAACCTCAGGTTGAGAAGCGAAGCCACGGCCACCGGTCCGTTTAAGTAATTTACTTTTTAGCTTCCGGCTAAAAGAAGGACTGAAAGCCATTCGACTGGTAATCCTTGGGGAATGGTTTTGAGGTAAATGATCCTACAGCCTGTAGGACGCAGTTATTATTCTTATTCCAGCTTTATCTCTTCCTTTTATATGGGATGATTCTAGAAAGTCCTTAACACCGTATACCGCACCAACACTAATAGTCTCATGAAGTATTTGCCCTGATGGCGCCTGTTTTTTTTTTTTTTTGGGGGTCACCCATCCACGCACTAAACAGGGCCAACGCCACTTAACTTCGCTGCTCATCGTTGTAGTTGATTATTTTATTTAACGAAATTTCCGCATCGCAATTCGCCATACTGAGAACACCCAGTGTTTAATATGAATAGGAGCAGAGTTAATCAAGGTTATTATTTTTTTTCTAACTGTGAGTATGATATTAAAGTTTTTTTTTCTTGGCACATTTCCTAGTTATCATTCAGCCTTAAAAAGCCTTATGCATTCCTTCATTGTGCATACATTCAATGTTATACGAATACGTACGTGTGTATTATAAATTATCAATACATACTCAAGAATATTTTTGCATGTCATTCAAACTAGATATCAGCACTACAGAACTTTGACAATGCAGGTTGTCCGAATAATATTTTCAAGATAATTAGATGCAGTACTGCTACAGTGGGAAGTGCTCATTCATAAAACCCAAAAGGGACATAATTTTATGTTGCTGATTTTACGAGCTCTCAGTAGATTATAAAATCTTTGTAGGTACTATTTACATTTTTTTCCTGTTGTTGATATGCCTTTTAAAATTTTTGTGGTGGGTTTTTTCGTTGCAGTTGTCCTAATCCACTTTCTTTATTGGTGAGTTTGCGTATAATCCCAAGTTTTATGTTAAACTCTCAAGTGATTATATCAGTAAACTTAATATCTTGAAATGTTATAATAAATCAAATGAAATCTTCGTTCATTATTGATCAGTTGTTTTCCCTTTTTATCTTAAGGCCTTTCGAAGTTCACTTCGACATTCCAGTATAAATTGCTTTCCTAATGTTAATTTGACCATTGTAGTTAAATAGAATTTAGATTATATATATTCATATTTTTAGTTTTTTCAGAAATGCTGATAAAGTGAATCGCAGCAAATGATGAATTATTCCTGATTGTTCCCTAAATTCAGAAATTATTGTTGTATGAAGAATATATATATATATATATATATATATATATATATATATATATATATATATATATATATATATATATATATACACATACATATGTATATATCTATAAATGTGTGTGTGTATGCGTGTGGGTGGGTGTATAAAAGTTTGCAGCTAACATAAACGAGCTAGTACAATGATTAGCAAACGTTAGTGTATCTCGAACTATGTCTGAGGAACATTTACAAAAGAAAAAAAAAAAATGTGAAATGAATGAAACCGCATGATTGAGGCTAAAAGACAAAGCAAACAAATGCCCGCCGCAGCCTTTACGAGAGAAGCGAAAGAAAAAGGTTGCCCATGCAAATTGCCTGACGCGTCTCCTTGCGTTTTCGAATAGAGACATAAAGGGACGGAGAAGAAAACAGGTCGGCGTGTTCGCCAATATGGCCAGGTATGCGAGAGGTGGCAATTTACATCAACAGTAGCAAGGGCATCACGAGATATTAAAGGCCGGTCATTTAGTGTGGTCAGTGGGGCGTAGCACGATACCCATCTTATACCTGACCCCCCAGGAGCACCACTACCTGGGTATCAAGAGGCGAAGGGTACAGACAGGAGCTGAGGAGGGAGGTTGTTTTAAGAGAGAGGTGCTGAGATCGCTCGTGGGCGGAGGTCTTCCAATTTAATATGTTGACAGATGCGGTTGGACTTTTCGCTTATTAGATTCTTTGTTTATTCTCGCTTTTTTTTCTTTGTTATTATTATTTGCTTTGTTCGGTGTTAACAGAGGAGGAGATTCAATTAAATTTCTTGTTTTCTCCGACTTCATGATTTAGTTGGCGTTTTCAATTATAAAGTCATTCTTTCGCTTGGGTCTGCTTGTGCGAATTGTTTGTATTGTTTAGTTTACAACGTACGTTTTAGTTTTCTGTAAAAGAAAAGTATTGAGATGGCTATTTGTCTGTCCGTCCGCACTTTTTCTGTCCGTCCCCAGATCTTATAAACTACTGAGGGTAGAGGGCTGCAAATTGGTGTGTTGATCATCCACCCTCCACTCATCAAACATACCAAATTGCAGCCCTCTAGTCTCGGTAGTTTTTATTTTATTGAAAGTTAAGTTTAGCCATAGATCGTGCGCCTGGCACTTATAGAGGTGCCAGCCGCCGACGCATCTTCACTTGACCGCATCTGGGGAGCAACTGAGCCGCTGAACGCTGCCCGGTCATGGCTGAGAGTTTCATACGGCATTACACGCTGTACAGAAAACTCGATTGAGCCGAAGAAACTTCAGCGAATTTTTTACTTGTTTCTTTTTGCTCTTGATTTAGCTGATTACTCGCCTGTCTCCCTCGTTTAATAATTAATTCCTTTTCTCACAATAGGTTAGATGGTAATTAGCATAATTTCATGATGACAATGAGTCGTTGTTTTAAAAGTGCAATTTGTAACTACAAACAACCAAGACTACAGAGGTATAGAGAGAGAGTGAGAGGAAGCGAGAGTGAGAGAGAGGGCGAATTATTATCGATGGCTTTCTTCACACTAGTTTAATGAAACGGCGTGATGTTTTCGAATAAACCTTATATTCCGGGAGCTAGCAAGGAGTTATAACACATCTCGAGTACAAAAGGTTTGAATGTCATAATCGTTAGTATATCCCTAGGAGGCACCAGTATGGCGATTCTTAAGTTCTGAATTTGGTGCGTTATATAGGGGGCGCTTCTTGAACGCCCCCCAAAATGAGCTTTGAATCACATTCTGAGTACATTGACCAGACTGGTGTCAAAAGTTACGGTTTGGAAGCCTGATTACAAATGAAGTGTTCTTAAATACCAAATTTGGTGCAAAATCCATTTAAGAATGGCCTAAGATGGCGCTATTGTGAAGTTTATATCACATGTTGAGTACATGGCTCAAACTTGGTAGTATTATCCACTAGAACCTACAGATCAAGAATTGATCATTCTTAAGTGATGAATTTGGTGCAAACCTTGTTTAAGAACGCCCTAAAGGCGACGCTTCGTATGACTAATCTATGTCACGTCTTAAGTACACGAATGAAACTTGGTGGACCGTGGAACCATACTTTGGACCTTACTGATCAAGAAAAGGTAGTTCTTAAATGATAATATTTGTGCAAAACTCATTTATTAAATTGATAATATATTCCGTCCCTACAGCTACCAGAGTTTCTCGCCAGTGAATGGCAGCATCCCTGCTACATAGACATTCTTGGTCAACATGAAGTAATTTTAGATGTTCCAGGTGAGTGCTACCACTTCAAAGTTCAGGACAGAATGATACAACGAACAACTGTTCAGGATTTACACAACAACCATGAGGAGGCTGACACAAAAATCTGCCTTCATTCACTCTTCAGTGACGATGCCAACAGCAACATTGTAGTCAGAGCATCCGACACAGATATAGCTGTGATACTCCTGTGCCATTGCAACAAGTTCCAGGGCAAACTTTGGATGGATGTTGGAACTGCAGCAAATAACAACCGCCGGTTCATAAATCTGACTGCAATTCATCATGAACTTGGACCAGGGCTTTGCGCTGCATTGCCTGCTTTTCACGCCTTTACTGGATCAGATTACACCTCATCCTTTGTAAGAAAAGGCAAAGTACGACCATTCAAGCTGCTTGAAAAAACACCTGACTACCAGCGTGCTTTCACAGATATGACATGGCCTGCACTTGTTTCTAATGCAACCAAAGCAACCCTCTTCCGATTCACTGCAGAAATCTATGGTGCAAAAAATCTACAAGCCTTGGTGACCTCAGGTTTCAGAAGTTCATGAAGACCTATGGACCGAAGAGAGGAAAGAATTTGCTTTCCAACTTGATTGGCATTGATGCCAGTGGGCTTGCACCATGTGAGGATGAGGTCAATGCCCACACAGATATGACATGGCCTGCACTTGTTTGCAACCAGCAACTTCTTCCGAGTTCTGCGAGCATCATTCGTTGCAAAGATGTGGGCGGCTGCAGATAAACAAGATCTCGACCAGCACCCAACAGAAGAAAATGGCTGGCAATTACTAGATGGTGAGTACAAACCCATTTGGTTCTATGAAGAGCAGCTCCCAGAAAGTCTTGTCCCGGAAGAATCGGAACTTCAAGAAATAGAGGAAGAGGCAGAAGCTGATATGCAGGTTGCATCATCTGATGAAGAGAATGGTTCTGATGAGGATGACTAGACTCGAACTAAGAAGGATCAGAAAATATTCATTAGGCTACATACACACAGTACTCATCACCAGATCAGCACAAATTATGACATACGTACTTTGCAGAATTTATTTTATGTATATTATCCACAACCATTAGTTAGCTATGCCCAGCAGAAGATATCTTTCACGAAGATATGCTGGAGACTAAATTTTCTAATACTGTTTAAATTTTGTAATACTTCATATCTGATTAGTTTTGATGTTTTAATGTAGGGACGGAATATATTATCAATTTAATAAATGAGTTTTGCACAAATATTATCATTTAAGAACTACCTTTTCTTGATCAGTAAGGTCCAAAGTATGGTTCCACGGTCCACCAAGTTTCATTCATGTACTTAAGACGTGACATAGATTAGTCATACGAAGCGCTGCCTTTAGGCCGTTCTTAAACAAGGTTTGCACCAAATTCATCACTTAAGAATGATC